>NC_049198.1:40624323-40700928 GCF_009769625.2 Cygnus olor | reverse complement strand
TCTGGATTGTAATTCTAACTGATGTTACAAAGAACACATACTCTGTGTAAAAATTCAATTGCATACACAGGATTAAGCAGGTTTTGTTAAAAATATTGCTTATTTTACAGAAAAAATATCTTTAACATAAAGTTTAGACATTAAAATTTTAATTATGATGTTCCGTAGCTTTTAATTAATTATAAAAATGTTACATTGCTGGTAATCCTTGTTGTTCTCATAATCCTCTGCAAGATGCATGAATGTCATATCATTCTCTTTAAGCAATACACATGGTAATATTGCGTCTTAGCAACTCATACAATAATTGCTTATATAACCAAGAAGATTAATTACTGGCATAAGTTTGCCATACCACAAGGAAATGTTGAAAGTGGTCTTATGTACACTTAATACTCATGTAATAACACTTTGCTTGGTTCTGCAGCTGTCAAGAAAGGCTATCTTTGAACAGGAGTGTGAAAAGGGTGGTATTTTGTCTCAAGGTATACACACACTAAGAGAAAAGGTAACCACTGACCACTTAAAGGTTCTGTATGTGGTTTTCCAGCTGTAAATACATGAGTATTTCCAGTACTTGTCAGCCACTTGCCCACACTTGCATGCTCTTGGTGCAGTATTTCTGTTCATCATTTTCTGCCCTGCTCAGTGGAAAGTTGAAAAGAGTGAAGCTGTATAAAGCAATGGCTAGCACATTTTTTATGAGTAAAATTTATGGAGTAATGTATCTACTTTTAGCATGACTATTGTTAAACCTGGAGATCAAGCAAAGTGACACTGAGTATATTGCTTTATCAATTGGATTCGTTCGAGTGAAAAATGCTGATCATGTCATGTCTATCCCCTGGGTGCAGAAACACTACTTCACTACTTGAGCGGTCGATACATAAAAGTCAAATTCATTATAATTTGTAGCTTTTTTTTTTCTTGAAGAAGAACGCAGTTCTCAGTACATCAATATCAACTCTTAAATCCACATTGGATGGAGAGGGTACAGCACAGTAATTCAATCTCTTTACACTTAATATGGTCAGGAAGGGAGAATGAAAACAGCCTCTTGTAAAATGATGGAAAAAACAGGATGCAATCATTCTGATGGAGCTTTGCAAAGGAGTCATTTTACACCATTCGTTACCAGGGCAACAAAATATAGTGAGCCCCATACATCTAACAGGTGACATTTTAGCTAAGAAATTGCTTCTTTGGTATTTTTTCTGTCTATGAAAAACAATGTTACCAGCGTTTTCACTTGTCACGTACTATAGGGCAACATATTCCTGCTGACAGGCCCATAATGGAAAAATAGAGCAGTTAAATAGTATTACAGTCTAACTTTTAGGATACATGCTAATCTGCTCTTTAAAGAGACTTCAGACATTTTCAAACACCCTGGAGACTTGAGTGACTGGAAATTTCTGCATAAGTGTACATAGACGAGCAGACAGATGTGTTTAGTGGAAACAAAAAACCCCTCTTTTCCAATCTTTTCTGATTTAGCTAAAACCTGGAAGTTTCTTTTATAGATAAATACACTTTAGTGTTTGTAAATGGCCACCCACAAATACACCTGTGCCAAATACATCAGATGTGTTAGTTTCCATACCTTTTGTACTGTTGAATGTATCAATTATTGCCGGCCCACACTCATGAAGGTCACATTCTGGTTTCAGATTCCTGTACAACTGCCGTACAACAACTGAATTCAGAGAGAGGAAAAGAGGCTCCATTTCCATGTCATCCTTTTACATCCAGAAAGGGTTTAAGACCTGAGGCCACACCTGGAATACTGTGTCCAGTTCTGGGCTCCCCAGTACAAGAGGGACATAGAACTACTGGAGCAAGTTCAGAGGAGGGCTACTAAGATGATCAGAGGGTGGGAGCACCTGTCATACAGTTGACAGGCTGAAAGAAATGGGCTTATTTAGCCTGGAAAAGAAGACTAAGGGGAGGTCTTATCAATGCATGTAAATATTTGAGGGGAGGTTGTCGAGAGGATGGGTCCGGTCTTTTCAGTTGTGCCCAGTGAGAAGACAAGAGCTAATGGGCACAAACTGAAGCACAGGATGTTTCAGCTGAATATGAGGGGGCACTTCTTTACTGTAAGGATGACAGAGCACTGGCACTGGTTGCCCAGAGAGGTTATGGAGTCTCCTTCTCTGGAGATATTCAAAACTTGCCTGGATGCCATCCAGCACAGTATGCTCTGGGTGATCCTGCTTGGTGGGGGAGGGGGCGGGGGGGGTTGGACTAGGTGGTCTTCAGAGGTCCCTTCCAACCTTGGCCATTCTGTGATTCTGTGATTCTGTGAATGAACTTGTCCATCTCCTAAAACCTACATTTTACAAGTGAATGTAATTTTTCAAAAAAAACTTTTCCCATCGGGATGCAGTGGTGACATCCAACAGTGGGTAACAAATGTGACAGTACAGGATGTAGATCAAGAAAATATTAACAAAAGGCTTGGAGAAAAGTAATGTAATATACAAAGAAACTCTTGTCTGAGTACATGAGGCCAGCACATACTAATGAGTAAGAGGAGAAGTCCAGATGCATGGAGGAGGCCAGATACAATAGAGAACGCTTGGTGTATTGGGTTTATGTGGCAAGGGCTTGGTAGCATAGGGTCTGCAGAGGTGGCCTCTATGAGCAGAGCCCAGCAGCTGCCCCATGTCAGATCAGAGCCTGCTCCAGCCACCTCCAAAAGGAACCAAGGCTGGTCAGGGCCAAGCCAGTGAGCAACCCTGGTTGGGCCTCTGGGAGAGCAGATTTAAGAAAGGATAAAAACTGCTTCACAATAACAACTGGGAGAGAGGAGTGAGAACCAGCCCTGTAGAAATCAAGGTCAGTGCAGAAGGAGGGCAGGAGGTGCTCCATGCTCTGGAGCAGGAGTTCCCCTGCAGCCTGTGGAGAGGCCCCTGGTGGAGAAGGCTGTCCCCCTGCAGCCCATGGGTCCCACATGGAGCAGATCTCCACGCTGCAGCCCATGGGTGGAGGAGCCCCCGGTGGAGCAGGTGGATGTGGCCTGGAGGAGGCTGCGGCCCATGGAGAGCCCCCTCAGGAGCAGGCCCCGGGCCAGAGCTGCAGCCTGTGGAGAGGAGCCCACGCAGGAGCAGGGGGTCTGGGGGGAGCTGCCACCTGTGGGGAAGCTGTGCTGGAGCAGTTTGCTCCTGGGGGATGGACCCCGTGGTACGGAGCCATGTGGGAGCAGTTCTTGAAGAGCTGCTGCCTGTGGGCAGCCCCCACAGGATCAGTTCAGGAAGGATGGCATGCTGTGGAGTCCGTGGATCAGTGGCAGAGGGTGACTGTGAAGGAGCAGTGGAGATGAGGTGCCAGGGACTGACCGCAGCCCCCATTCCCTGTTCTGTTTGCCATTCACGGTGGGGAGGAAGTACAAGAGGGTGGATGGAAGGGGATGGGGGGTGGGGGGAGGTGATCCTGGGCTGCTTTTAGTTTCTCACTGTTCTAGTCTACTAGTGATAGACAATAAATTATATCAACCTCCCTATGCCGAGTCTGTTTTGCGCACAACAATAACTGGTGTGTGACTGAGCCCTTTCCTTCATATTCTGCTCCACTACCCCCCACCTTCCCCACCCCCACCCCCCCCCCCATTCTCCCCCCATTCTGTTCTGTTGAGGAGGGGGAGTGAGAGAGCAGTTGTGGTGGAATTGAGCTGCCCAGCAGGGTAAAAACACCATAGTTGTTTACATCAGTACATACAAGAAAAGCAACATAGTCTGAGTGCCTTTAGACACTGTAGAAAATCATTGATATCAGCTATGAAACATAATGTCATCAGCAAGGACCAGGTGGAGGATTGTGTAAAGGACAACACAGTACAGAATGAGAAAAGGAGAGAGTCACGCACTTCAGCAGCAAAACAGAAGCAACATTACACAAGAGCAAGGGAAGAACCAGTCATAAGGTTAAATATATGCAGAAGTGACAGGAGGATGAAGAGTGACACTGAGTAGAAAACGAGTCACACTTTCACACAATAGGAATCAAAACCAGCAGGTCTTCACAAGCCTTGAAACCACTAAATATGAAGAGATTAGCGTACTTGGAGGTTTGATAATGGAGTGCCTTTGAAAATGCTTCCCCTTCCTATGCAGAATCAGAGGTCAAACATTTATCAGGGTAAGATTAGCCTACTCTGGCCAGGGAGATGAGCCAGCACACACAGATATGAAGACATCTGTGATGCTGTGATGCTGTCCTTGAAAAGTGATGTTATGGCCAAGACTTTTAGGGGAAATACTTGTTTTTATTATCTGTTCCCTTGTCACACATAGTGATTAACTAGGTATAATATGGATTGACAGTTACTGGTTGTTAATTTCTAACTCTTGAGTTTAGATGAAAAGAATTCATTCCTTGCTTCAGCCCTTAGACCTTACTACTCCATGTGGTGCAGTGAGGTGTGTATGGCAAGGCTACAAAACAATATTTTTCTGTAAATGCAAAATTCATAATTTCTGAAAGATGCCCATTTTCTTCAGTGCAGTCACAAACCATCCTCACTGAGTGGATAACAGGATTCCTAACATGCCACTAATGGGCAGGTATTTGGCTGCATGTGAGACAAAGGCGGACTTGTGGGATTCCCACCCAACCTGTAAGGCAGTGTTATAAGACCAGCATGGGGCACTCCAATACATTGCAGCTCTTGGTATTCAAAGGTCACAGGGAAAGCGCCTGTCATCAAAGATGACTATTTTTCTTTGCTCCCTGGATCTGTTGGGCAAAATCTGGCAGCAGCGCTGATGGTTTCACTTGCTACTCAAATGGCATGGCTGTGCCGAATCAGACAGTTCAGGCTGTGCCCAAGGCTTCCCTGACCTTGGGTGGTGAGAATAGAAAGTTTGATTTTGAAAGATGTGTGTTTGGAACATTTATTTCCCTGTCACTCTGACAGGGCTAATCTGTGCCCTATGGACCTTATGCTCTTGGCACTATTATTTCAACTGTCTCCCTCTCTCCTCTCTTATTTGCTTCTGCACACAGTATTTAACCTTCCAGTACAGGACTGTCACATTTTTCAATGTGTGCACACTTCCTCCCTCAGGCCAAGGTATCCCTAACAACCAGCTGAGAGAGGGCTGCTCAGTAATTACAGGTTGGTTTATTGTCACTTATGTGCCAGGTCTTTTGTGCTTGTCTGAGTGCTCTGAAACAGAGTACAGTCACCTATGTATTCAGGCATATGTTTAGAAGCGCATTTCTTTAGGCATCTCTGCACCTCCAACCTTTGAACGATTTGTGTATCTCATTTGTCTCTCATACACTTAGACTACATCAGATTAAAATGTTAAACACAATGATGCCAGAAATAATGGTGCTGAGCAAAGCGAAGTATTGAGGTCGGCACAGTGCAGGTGTAAAAATAGATTTTCCTTTTCTCTCAGATGTACAGATGCAGCTTTCAGTGATCCCATCCATACATATTATGTAATTAGGAATTAGTAGAGCTTATCAAGCATATGCATGAAGAAGCAGAATTAGGTCTTTAATAAGGAGTCAGCCATGTAACTTGCCTTGATGCCTTTTAAAATCTCCCTGTAAAAATAAATTGATGAAGATGTTGATGGTATTCAGAATTTATGGTTTCTTTGAAAAACAAAAATGAATTTAATAGAAAAGGGTCTAACATTTGTATGTTATGAATTTTCTGAAGTTCTGAATTTTAAAAGATTTTTTTAGGTGGTCAGTATGTATGAATTTCCACAACCGAGGAAAAAATGGTGGTTTTGTTTTCTGTACGCTAGGTGACCTGTGCTTTGATCATCAAGCGCAGGAGTGCAACAAAGGCAGGGTATACCTAGCACAATTAATTAATATCTGTGTTTGTACAGTTCTTTAAACCTGTAAAGCCAGAAGGACTAAGGAGATTATAAATTAATATCAAAAAAATGATACTCCCACTCTTCAAAAATGGTATACTCTGTAAAAGACGGATTAACATATTTTCACTAGAAAATTTCACACCTAAAACTTCTACTTTAGTTTATAGATATTCAAAGCAGAAAAATATATTTTATCTGCAGATGTTTCTTTTTTCTTTTATTTGCAAATTGTTTACGTAATATTATCTATCCTGTATTTGATTTAAAATAATATTCTAAAATGTATATAAAGTTTAAACATTTCAATATCGTTAAGAATAAATCCATACATTCATATAAATGTTATAGGTTCCTACTGATTCATTTTTTTTCCTTGTCTGAGGCTGGAGTTGATGCAAAAAAAATGGAAACAAGAATTCATTTCACACCTGTTTTATAGCATAAACATTATTTGCTGATGTGCCTGATGTTCAAAAATCTGAATATTAAGAAAAGAGCAAAGAAAGGAAAGGTGCAGAGTCATTTTAGAGTAGACAGTGTCACTTAGGAAACTCAGTTTCAGAACACTGTCTACTGTACTCTAGGTCATTTGACAGAATGACATATTGTAAATACATGATAAATAGTATCCCAAAAGTGAGAACTACATATAAACTTACTCTTACACTGACAGATGCGTGTTATGTTTATGCTATGAAGGTGAGATTTACTAAGAAGTTTTTTTACCATCAGCCTTTTTTTTTTCCCCCTACATTACAAATCTATTCTCTAAGAGTCAGAGCATTAATTTAATTGCTCATTCACTTCAGTAAAATAGATTCATCATTATCAAACCAAACTAAAAGTTGAGTCTAAATACCTTAAGAATATAGCAGCAGCAGAACTGAGGTTTTTGTTTGTTTGTTTGTTTGTTTGTTTGTTTTCCTTCAGTTAATAAATGTTCATTCTTCAGAACTTTAGTTTAAATTCAGCACACAAAATTTAGGGTCCACCTTATTCTCTTCCATTTCCCATACTACCTTCTTCAGAGCATAAATGGTCAAGGAATCCCTTTAACTAGTCTACAGGTCAACAAGCCAGAACCAATCACATGCTTTTCATTTTCATTTTCATTTTCATTTTCATTTTCATTTTCATTTTCATTTTCATTTTCATTTTCATTTTCATTTTTCTTTCCTCACTGCTTGTTCATTTCTCCCTGGCATTTTCTCATCCCTGATTTGTGGAGCTTTGGTGCCAAGGTAGTCTCCTTTCTATTTGGCTGTCACCCTTCTGAATACTGCCGAGACCTATTTCCCTAATGTTTTTGAAAGGAAGACAGTGTAGTGCATAATAACTAGGCTATATATGTTGTCTTTTTTTTTTTTTTTTTTTTTTTTTTTAATCTGGCATGTACAAATCAGAAGACTGAAGCCTGTTGTGGGCTCACTTGGGTTATGAAGTAGGGTTTTAGAGGCCCGCAGGTGCTGGTAGGACTTGAACGACAGGATAAGGTTCTCTCTATGAAACTTTGCATGCTATTTTGAGTGGGCAGGCTTTCTTTCACCTGAAAAACCTTGGTGTCTTGCCCTGTTTACTCCAGTCATCTGGGATCTCAATACTAATTAAAAAATCCATAGTCCTCCTGAATGTTGGGAATGTGTGAGGTGGCCAATTAGCTGCTAAGTGAGATTACTCTGTGGGAGGTAAGTGCAGGGCAGAACCAATCTGTGCATTAACTTACATGACAGAAGAATGGACAATTAAAGATATCTGATGTTGGTTACAGCAGTGCCGTGCAGATTGCTTAGGGATGATTAATTGTGCAAACCCTGATGTGGCCATCAGAGTTGACATCCAATCTAGGCAGCCAGAGAGGCAGGAAGGAGGGCACAAAAATGTCCAGTAAATTGGATTTTTTTCCACATGGCTTAACCATTAGTACAAGCCATAGAGAAAATGGATTTGCTTTGGAGAACCATAAACACTTCAAATGAGGGATAATCTTCTTTTGATATTTTCAACAACATGTTTCAGTGTGGAAACTGATAAGTGAGAGTGGGAAGGAAATAAGACATCAGGAAAACATGGGAAACTAGTTGAGGAGAAAGTTAAGTGGGAGAAAAATCAAGTGAAAGATTATTTTTGCTGACATCTTTAGCACTGGTTTTATACAGAAGAAAGTACCAGTTAAGGACAAAGTCATCAACCTTGAGTGTCTGAAGTGAAGCACCTAAATCAATATTTAGGCAACCCAGTAAGTGACCTGGATTTCAGAAGTACTAAGTCACTTCAGCTCACGTTGAAGTAGTATTCATTACCTGAGAGGGTCAGACATATTTATCGATGACTGAAAGCGAATTATAAATACATACTCATACAGATAGATGCAAATATAGGCATATCTAGCTTCAGAGTCCAGGTTTCTGAGGTCTTCCTAAGTGCCAATAGAAACCCATTATAACATTAAAAAAAAAGGAGAAAAAGAAAAAGAAAAAAAAAAAAAGAAAAAAAAAAAAAGAAAAAAAAGGAAGAAAGAGAGAAGGATATTTGTTTATGTGACATTTTCAGGGGTCATAGTGGTTTTTAAAGTGTTGTTATTGGCTAAAACTTGCTTTAATATTCTATATATTTGTGGTCTTTGAGACACTAAACAAAGGGTAACTCTTCACTGGCAGTTATTAAAGATTGCTATAAATACCAGTACACATAGCACAGATCTCTAGCCTAGGTAAGGCCTAGGCAAATTTCCTCTTGCAAAGATGCAGCATAAGGGCTGATAAAACAGGTAGAGGTATACAGCCAACCTCAGTTCCTGCACCTCACTTTTTCCTGTTCTAACCCAGCTGAGAAAAAGGTAAGAGGCTATGCAAAAGGATAGTAGACAGAGGAGAGGAGAGCACTACTTCACCAGATACTCCAGATAGAACTGTCTGATGTGGAAACATGCTTTAAAACATTTCAAAATGTAATCAGAAGAAAAATCTTCAAAACTAATGGAATTTGGGTGTGAAGAACAATCTTATACATGATATGATAGGGCGTAATTATAGGGTGCTTCCAATGCATGATTTTTACAGGAAAAGAACAAACATTCCACAAGGAAAGCACATCCAAAATCTCTGAATGATGACCTCATAGAGAAAAAAATATTGTATCAGTTCTTCTGAGGAATCACTTCTAAAAATCTTGACTTTGATATTTAAACTGAAGTAGCACGGCGTACATTAAAGCTCATTATGTTGCAGAGTGTTCACTATTGACTTCAGCCTGCTTGTATTCCCTTCTAGAAGTAATGTGCAAATCCCTCATGAAAGCTACACTAAGATGAGGTAGACTGAGGCACTTTTTCCTTGTTCATTAATGTTGCACTTGTGTGTTACTAATCACCCCTTTATTAGAAGTGAACTTGTGCTGATATTTCTACGCCTGTAGTTAAAGCATTTGCATGGCATTTATTCCAGTTTTATACAGTAGCTGAGGGAAGACAGATCATACTGAAGTTATCCTAAAGTCTAACAGAAGAAAATTACCCCTTCAAAAGTATTTTGAATGAATTCAGTGTAATGGAGGGAGTTTGCACCGATTCAGCACTGTGTGACATGGCTCTGCATTTTTAGCCTAGTACTGAAAACCCTAAGATGGTATCTAAACTCTGTGTGCACTCACCAGGGATAGGGTTAAAAATATCTAAGATGCAATGGCCAAGAGCTTCATCCACAATTAAATTCCTCTGGACTTTTGTATATTAGGTCAAATGCAATTTAAATACTAAATATCTAAGGGGAAAAAACAGTATTAAGAAGCTGGCATTTGACACTTTTGTTCCATAAGTCAAGGTTACCTTCAATTTTTCTTTGACATGGAAAACTTCAGAACTCACTGGGTACCAACCAAATAGGTAAATAACACACCACAGGAACGGACCAAAGGCTGTTTTTTGTATTGCTGCATTGCTAAAAGGATGCAAGGTGCCAGAATGAGCACATAAGAGAACCAGACCACCACCTAATACACAAGATAAAGTCATGCAGCATTTTGAGTATGTCCAGGAGAAAACCCTAAGTAGTGTTTACTCATACACATTTCATTAAATGAGTTATGTTGTTTCAGGCACCATGTAAGTTATCTTTGTCCCATTTACCTACATATCAATAGTACTATTATTTTTAAATCAATGTGTTTTAAAAGAGTTTTAAAGATACAATATAAAGAATATAAAAAGAATAAGATAACCTAAATTCTTTTCCACAATTGAAGAATTCTTATAACAAAGCACCATTCTTAGAAGTTTCCTTTTCACCTAAAGATGTTCACTGAGGTACATGCTACAACAAAATAAGTCCTGATTCCTTCTAACTAAACTTGATCCTATCTGTGATTTTTTGCCAATGTAGTGTTTCAGATGGATAATGGTTTTGAAACAAAAAGTTATTTTCTTGTGGGTGTTTTTAATTACCTATGGACTAATCAGAGACATCCAAATACATACTACTTTAACTCCACTAAGGTCAGTGAAAGCAGTAAATAAATTAACATACCTTAGGGAATTGCTGTTCTCTGTTAGTAGGAAGCATTGATTTTGTTTGTCTTTTGCATAGCACTAAATGAAATTGACCCCAGAAAGCTGTTCTGGAATAGTTCATGTCCACTGACCACTGAGAATGCAAAATTTCCCAGTTCTACCTTAGAAGTGAGTTAAAGACATTCCAGTGATTGATTAGTTTGTCCAAGCAAGTAATCACTATCATTCCCAGATGAACTTACTGGTTTTCCGGTCTTGAAGGCAAATTCACTGATTCCATATGGTTTATGCAAGAGCTAGTGTAAATGATATATAACTGTTTACCCTGAGTAAGGTATTCTTACTGAGTTCCATCAGGCTATACAACCCCAAAACAACTCTGACTCTAATCTCTTGTCTTCAGATGCTAAATTATCTTTCTGGGTTCCTGGGTTGTATGTTTCCTGAAAGTTACACTGATGAAGTGAAAATCTTCATGGTGCTGTCTCCTTAAACTCTGCTGGGCAACATTTATATCCTGAAGAAAATTATGTTAGGTTATGCCTGATTAGATCTTTTTGTTTGATGAGACTTACAAAAGGCACAGTGGATTAGAATTATTATCACTAGGAAACTGAGGTTCTTGCATTTATGTAGGGTGGACATTATAAAGAAATGTCAGGTTCTGGGGCTTGGGGATAGAAAATGTCAAAACTTTTAAACTAACCTTGAAAAGAAGAACACCATGTAACAACAATGCACAAGCAGGAAAATGCATTGATTCTGCCACCTAGACTAATGTCCTGTCTTACTTAGATGTGCACTGTCAGCTTTGTCAGGTTAGGTAATTATTTGCTCTTTTAGTTCTAAGCAGTTGCCCATGCGTGTGGATTGTTAATAAGCAATAGAAATGCTCCTGTTGGGAGAGTGTTAGCTGGAGAAAATGGTCTAGTGAACATGTGTATCAGCAGTAATGGTCACAAATATTTCTGCACACAATTTTTGTTGGTGTCATGGTGTTGTTTTAGGAAGCATAAAACTTTTCCAATAAACTTACCTTTTTTTTTTTTTTTTTTTTTTTTTTTTTTACCTTTCTCTAGTGTATGTTTCAGAAATGCCAGGGGAAGAGCTGTTAAGTTAACCAAGGCAATTTTACCCTCAAGAGACAGCAATCCCTTTCCCAGTAGATTGCACAGCCCTGGAGACCCAGAGGGTGAGAGACCATATGATCCTATATTTGTTTAGTGTCTTTTTCAAAAAGTATGAAATGAGTGACCCATTCCACTTATGTTTGCACCATAAAAGCTCCTTGGCAGCCATGGCTTAGGCAACATGCTGCATTTGTTGTGCCTGTGCTCCTTCATATAGGGCTGAAAGTCTGCTTTTACTTAGCTCCCTGGGCAGAACAACCTGACAGCAGTTCCTCAGTATTCCACAAAGGCTAATCCCAAACATCTGCCTTGACCTTAAAAGATCAAAGAGATCTTTCCATTCACATTCATAAGATCCTTCCACTCACACTCACATTCGGGTCTTGGATTACTCCCTGAGACTGCCAAGCTATGATTGGAACAGCAATAGCTGGACACTGGCAGTCAGGCTCTGGTCACCTCATCATTTTATACACCCACAAAACAGCCACAGAAATACAAGAGTTTTCAGCCACCAGACATGCAAGTCTCATATTCAGCCACCAACCTAGGGTTGAAAGGTCTCCATAATATTGCTACAAAACCTCTGTTCCGTCCAGTTCTTTAAAGCCAAACTATTAAAATGTACTCCTCACTGAAATTCCCTACAAATTGCACACATTTCTACCAAAAAGGTATATCTCCTGCCTTTCCCCCTCCTCAAAGGAGGTGAGCTTTCAGAAATTATGGTGGGAAAACTGCAAGAAAAACAAAACAAAACAAAATTCCTGTAACAGAATTGGAAGCAATGAACTAACACAAATTGTAGACTGAGGAAAAAAAAAAAAGAGAGAAAAAAAAAGTCAATGTATTTCATTATATAGAGGAAGAGAGGGGGAGAAGAATACCACTGGCACTAAGTGTACTTTGTATTCTATAAAATACTTGGGCAGTGTTAACCGGCAAGTTCAGATGTTGTTGCCATCATCTTTTAGCTTTGCTACCAACTGTACAATGTGCTTCTGTGTACTGTCAAAAGTCAGCTAAAACATGTGTAAACACATGCCGTGTCAGTCATTAAGGAGAAGGGTATAATTACACTTTTAAATGTGGCACAGCATTTTGAAAGTAGCGTATAATTTTCCAGAGCAGGAACCTTCATGAAATATATCTTTCCCTGAGTGTTTATACAGCCTGACATCTTCGGGTTTGTTCAGATCAAGAGCCCCACTGTGAACAAGCAGGTTTCAGACAAAGGAAGCAATTTGTTCTTTAGGTGCCATTTCAACAAGGGTGAAAGGCAGTGAGAGATGGGAAGGGGAGAGGGGGGGAGAAAAAAGAATCAGAAGGGCACACCATCTTACTGCACATGGTTCAGGAATATGCAGGATATTATCTCGCATAATTACTCTGGGAATTAACGTTCAGAGTTTCTTAGTGTCAGGGTGTTGTTTTCATTGTTGGAAAATGATGATGCCAACTTACCCCTGATAGATTCAATGAAAGGTACGGGGTTTATACTTTTAATTAAATTAAATAGGCTCACAGCTCCCTTGTGAGCATTGGGACTGTGTAGTCTTACCAGGAAAGAGAAGGAGCAGAAGGGTTCCAAGAGGGATATTACAAAACACTCATCTCCTACTTTTGATACTAGCCCTACACAAGAGGGATCTGCAAAACCTGTCTAGAAATCTGAACACTTTCTCTGCATTAACTCCATAATTTTTAAGGTAATTTTGGAAAAGATGAGCTTACATATTTCCAAGAAATATTTAATGGCTGCCACATTATTCTGCCTACTAAACTCAGCTAAGCCATTGGGCTATTTTGGCTTGCCAAGCTACCATTCATCAGCTGAGCCACAATAATCACCACTTCACATATAACATCTTCAACTGCAACAGAGTGAGATCTCAATGAACAGCAGTAGAGGAAGAGCAAAGCAACATTTTTTGGTACTTGCAATGGGCCAAAAACACATATGTGAACTGTCTCAATCAGCTGATGTCCATTCTTTTTGCATGTTTATCTGGCCCTGATACTTATTTTTTCTTGAGATATTTCTTTTCCCATGGAATATGTCAGTGTGTCTGGCTCAATAAAATGCTTGTGTTTGTTAAATGTAAAATCTATGTTTTATGTACTTTTCATCTTTACAGCTGTGTCCTGGAAGTCCTTATTCAACCATGAGGAAAAGTTAGTGGTAACTATTCAGTAACTGGTAAACATCTCAAAGAGATGTGGAGATTATAAAATTAACATCAGTGAACACTGATGCAAGCAATACTAAGGTGATTCCCAACTCTCCTCTTCCTGATGAATTAAACCAAACAGTTTACTTCTAATGTATAGAAGGAATAAAATAATTGTCCAATCTGTGTTATTTTCAAGTCTTTTCAACATAATCATCTATTTCTCACTGTTCAGGTTTGTGTCCAAATGCTTCTGCAAGTCAATTTATATCTGCCCGATCAAGCAATGAAAGTCATATAGAATGTATAGAGAAATATAAGGTAGTTAAACATATAGAAAGTAGCCGTGGAGTTCAGAGTGAAAGAGAATCCATGGATGATAAAACTATGATCATTTCCTTACTGCACAGCAATAATGACAAAAAAAAAAAAAGTCTCTAAAAGTATTAGATATGTATGCTTCACTACAAAGTAGGAAGAGAGTTCCCTGCACTTGGGTCCACATACATAAGGAAATTTGAAACTTTCTTAATACTGGAGCAATCACTCACCAACCTGAAAATGGAAATGAATATTGCTGCACTCATATGAAGACCTCTATTGCTCAGCTCTGTTCCTGTCAATTTCAGGTGCATCAGAGACTGAGGATGGCCAGTCTGACAATCCACATCATAATGATAGAACTCTGTATTCCAATTTTTATTTATTTTCCCAAATTCTTACAAATATTTTGATTTCATAATAACGTTTTTCCTGTAGTCTTAGAAGAACTTGACCCAAATTCCCAAGACTGGTTCCTTCATCAGATTCTAGACAGTCAAGCTCACAATTAAATTATTTTGAATACCATATAACAGTACTCATTGGATGAAATTTGATCTGCCATGTTTAAACAGTAATACAAATTTAATTTATATTTCCTTCATATTCTTTTGAATGTACATCATATTCTCTTTGTAATCATTTATATTTTTAGTTTTGGTCTTACATTATTCTGAAGTCTCATTTGGTATGGCTGAATGTGTGGGATACATATACAGTCAAATGTGTTTAAATTTGTGTTGCATTAAATAGGCCAGTTGGCTACTTGATTTCAACTACAAAGCACAGCAACATGACTGCATGCAGATTTTTTTTTTTTCATAGCAGAATTAATATTGTCAGATTTTAAACACATCTATAGCTTTCTAGTACTCAGTATCTACTTTGTTATTCAATATTGCATTATTTTTGTCTGGAATAGAGTTATTTTTCTTCATTGAAGCTCATATGGTACTATGTTTTGGATTTGTGATGAAAAGAGTGCTGATAACTCATTGATATTTTAATTGGTGCTGTGGTGATTTTACTTAGCTGGATAGTCAAGTTTCACCACAACTGCTTGCTCTCTCCCTCTCCTCAAAGGTAAAGGGAGAGAAAATATGATGAAAAGGGCTTAAGAGTTGAGAAAAGGACAGAGAGATCACACAACAATTATCGTTATGGGCAAAACAGACTCACCGGTGGGAGACTAGAGAAATTTATTACCTATTACTAACAACCCATAGCAGTGAGAAACAAAGAAAACAAACTAAAATCACCTTCCCCCTCTCCACCCTCTTCCATCTGCTCCCCACCCTGAGCGGCACAGGGGAACGGGAAATGGAGGCTATGGTCAGTCCCTAACACTTTGTCTCCACCGTTCCTTCACGCTCACTCTCTGCCCCTGCTCCACATGGGGTCCCTCCCACAGGATGCTGTCCTTCCTGAACTGAGCCTGCGGGGGTTTTCCACAGGCAGCAGCTCTTCAAGAACTGCTCCCACATGGCTCCGTACCACACGGTCCATCCCCCAGGAGCAAACTGCTCCAGCACGGGTTCCCCACGGGCGGCAGCTCCCCCCAGACCCCCTGCTCCTGCGTGGGCTCCTCTCCACAGGCTGCAGCTCTGGCCTGGGGCCTGCTCCTGCGGGGGCTCTCCATGGGCCGCAGCCTCCTCCAGGCCACATCCACCTGCTCCACCGGGGGCTCCTCCACCCATGGGCTGCAGCGTGGAGATCTGCTCCATGTGGGACCCGTGGGCTGCAGGGGGACAGCCTGCTCCACCAGGGGCCTCTCCACAGGCCGTGGGGGAACTTGTGCTGTGGTGCCTGGAGCACCTCCTGCCCTCCTTCTGCACTGACCTTGGGGTTTGCAGGGCTGGTTCTCACTCCTCACTCTCCCAGCTGTTGCTGCACAGCAGTTTTTTTGTTTTGTTTTGTTTTCCGTTCTTAAATCTGCTTTCACAGAGGCACAAACAACATTACTTATTGGCTTAGCTCTGGACAGCGGCAGGTCCCTTTGCAGCTGGCTGAAAATGGCCCTTATCTGACATGGGGCAACTCCTGGATTCTTCTCACAGAGGCCACCCCTGCAGCCCCCCTGCTACCAAGTCCTTGCCACATAAACCCACTACAACCGCTGACCAGTGCTTTCAGGTCTTCTCTGTTTCACACGGTGCCCCACCAGTACACAGTCTTGGTGTACACAGGAAGTTAGGAGGGGACAAAGCTAGGATAGACGACCTCAACTGATAAGAGGGATGTCCTACAGCATATGACATTGTTATCAGCAACAGAAGCTGGACAAAACAAGGGGGGGACACTGGAGTTACAGTGTCCGTCTTCCCAAGTAATTGTTGCACATGATGAGCCCTGAAGTCCTGGAAATGACTGAACCTCTGCCTTCCCATGTGAAATAGTGAATTAATCGCTTGTTTTTCTTTGCTTGAACATGCAACTTTTACTATACTTATTAATCTGTCTTTGTTCATGACCCACAAGTTTTCTCCCTGTTACCCTTCCAGCTCTCTCCCCCATCCTACTGAGGGTGAGTGAACAACTGACTATGTAGTGCTCAGCTGCCTACAGGGTTCAAGCCACCAAAAGTATGCAGGCCCAAGTCCAACAAAGACATTGTGCATGTTCTTAAAATTAGTTCTGCTGAGTTATCCCACTGAAATGAACCACATTATAGAATATTCCTACAAAATCTGCAGGATTGTGACTTTCTGTCACAGACACAGACCGGAAGTCCCAGTCAAGGCAGAACTGGGCAGTGGAAAAACAGTCATTTGCATGATTTTATTCATCATGTACTATCAGATAAATAATTCCTTAAGACCAGATATGGACAATAGATTTCTAAACACATATTGGAGTGGTCTTACATATCACTGTGCTGTATCAGATTCTGCTTAAATTGATGGTTCGTGTGTCATTACCAAGTTATGCCTGACATTATTTAACAGTAATATAGGGCCCACCATAAACAAAGACAAAATGAAAAGAAAAATAGATTTCTAAACAGATTTTTTTTTCTTCAGTAATCACTGACAACATAAATTTAGCACTTTATTTCCATTGTCATTAAAGTAAAAAGAAGCTGTGCATAATACAGATTCTAAGCTTCAGCGTTTGTACTTTTTCAGTGTAACTAAGAGCAGTTTGAGCATAGAAGAAAAATATATTTCAAGTTGTTTTTAGTAGCAGAAAATCATTTTAAATTTAGAATCTTATTTTTCTAATGACCTTCATTTCAAGTGTTATAAATTAATTTATTTTAAAAATTAAAAAGATTTGCAACCACTTTTATTTTTGTAAGTATTTCCATTTGTAATGTTGTGTGAATGGTGTGTGTAGTGATGAGCTCTCACACAATGTTGGCCTCTGAATTACTTTTAGCACTCAGTGTCATTAATGGGTAATTCTCTGAAAATGTCAATTCAGAGATCTGCAGCAATCAAATAACCAAATAAAATGTTGGAAATACTGGGACAGTAGTAGAAAATATAATTATATATATATATACAATAAAAAATCTTTATAAATCCATGCCAAGGTTACATGTTTATTATAGAGTGGTTCTGGTCCTATATATCCTGTGAAGCAGACAGTAGAACAAGAGATGACACAGAGAAGAGTAGTGAAGGTGATCAGAGATCTGAATTATATCCCCATGAGATTAAATAAATAAATTAGGACGTTTTGGAGAAGATGTTGTAGACAGGTCATTATTATAGAGGTTGATAAAATTAATGCATGATGAATTTAATAAAAGAATGATTATGCGTCATTTCGCATTATAGAAGAACCGGGAAAACCTTGTGAAATTTTGAAATATGGTTAAAACAAGAAAAGGGAACTGTATTGACTGTTTTTACCTTTGGTGAGCTCTAGGCATTTTAAAGACGTGATACTGTTAATAACTTTTGCTAACGCATTACAATAACTCTACTGCACCTAAAATATTTTTACATTCTTTCATTCTAAAAGGTTGTAGTAGCAGTCTCTCTTTCTTACTTTTCATCACATGTACTGGTATATCTCATCTGTCCAGCAGATCTCTCCCATAGTTGCAGTGACTCTATATGCATGTTTGGTTGAGAAGACTTTTGTTTTAATGAAATGTCAAATTCCCTCAGTCAGCACAACACTCTATCACTTACTCATCCTTGAAAGGTAGCTGTGGTAAAAAGAAGTAATCCAATAACAAGGTTACATATCATTGCCATGACTTTTAAAGTAAACTGTTACTACTTATTTAAATCCTCATGCAGTTTTGCCATGTGCTAAATTAGGATTTTCCAGGATCAGCATCCATTTTCCATTGGAATAATTTGCTTACAGTACTCAGAAAGATTCTGCCAGAAGAAACCAAAGAAAGAAGTTGATATCTGGATCTACTGTGTACATAAGTGACTTTATGCATTTATTATACGATTTGGTAACATGCAATCCTGTAATAGACCCAGTGTTATTCTTTAATTGTTGGTATAGCTTCATAAAACCCACACCTTATGCAATTATGTCATCTTCATTAAGTCTAATATATAGAAGGAATTTACTTACCCTAGTGATACAGTTATGGACTGTTTTATCCAGTGTTTTAAAAAGGCTGTAAGGCCACACAAAATATTTTTCCCAAAGTGTTTGGAGTCATTTTCAAGAAAGCAGACTGTGCTTAACAGGTCAAAGCAGCATTGCTAGCTGTGTTAAATAGATGAATTAAATACATATATTTGAAAGATAACTGGATAGAAAAGAGATTCTGAAGAACAGAGGTGTTTGCAAGCTGTGAATTGCCCACTTTTTCACAACCGTAGATCCTCAGTTGCCATTCCTTTTGGAGGATACCTTTCCTTACATACTTCCATTTTAGAGAAGCTTTTACAATGCAAGGCCATTTTTATGAGCACTATTAATGATTACTGCATTGCATTTTTATATCTTCCACACACCTAGATCTTGCATAGGACAATATACAGGTCTCATGAATCTGTGACAGTGTAGACAATTTAGTGTAACTGAAAATCAGGCCTTAAACTACTACTGCATCGGCTCTAAATGTGTGCAGTCAGTGCCATGGTCTTCATTACCTTAAAGGGGAGAAAAAAAGCAAATCTTCTGAAGTTATCAAATTATATTTTCTTTTGAGTCCTATTTGAAGCTACAGTAGAGGCACCATTTTTCAATTTACAGCATAACCTCTTCCCTTACACTAGGGAGTATTAGTGGGCTATACATTAAAGAAAAGAGAGGCTAATGCATCTTGCAAAGCCCACATTAAACAGCACAGATTGTTCCAATTATGCCACAAGGATTCTGGCAAACCTTCATTTTTGAATCATTTTTTGAACATTTCAAGCATGTTTATTTAAGAATATATTTTTTAAGTGAAGGAAGAGAAAACAAGGAAAACAGAAAAATATACAGGTATGACAGAATTTTCAAAGAGCACTGCTGAAAAAGTTCTTGGTGATAAAGATGTGTAACTAAAAGAAGTTGATGGAATGGGACACATTTCCACATAAAAACCTATATCATCCAGTAAAAAGATTTAACCCTGTACACGTACAAAACTTGATGTAACTTTCTGTAACATTTTATTATTTCATAGAAATAATATTGCTTATTTTGTTCAGACTGTGTTTCACACATCTTTTTCCATGATGTTTTGTTGCTAGGCTTAATAGATCTTTGTAGAAAGTTTGTCCTGCAATCAGCTACATGGAAGATGGAAGATGACTTAAAGACCTTCCAGGACATTGGGATTCCAGCATTTAGCCTCACAACAAGATTGGAGAATAAAGTATAACTTAAATGTACTACATCTTTTGAGCAATAACTTACAGATTCTCTTATAGTATCTTTGACTCTGCAGTATCATAGTGCTTTAATGTAGTGTACATTAAATGATATGACTAACATCTAATGTACGTAGTTCATTATCTTTTTCATTGCACTCTCAGAAACAAAATGGTATGCGCACTATCTTGATAATGTACATATTACAAGGTTTGGCTTTATTAATGATGAAAATCCTGTGCTACTAAAATCTACGCATCATGAAGTAGAAGTCTCACTCTTATGTCTTCTCCCACAAGTATTTTGGAGGGTGACTCCTTTTCAAGTGCTGGGTCCTGCACCTGGGGCACAACAACCCCAAGCAGCGCTACAGGCTGGGAGATGAGTGGTTCGAAAGCTGCCTGGCAGAGAGTATTGGTTGGGAGTATTGGTTGATAGTTGTCTGAATATGAGCCAGCAGTGTGCTCAAGTGGCCGAGAAGGCCAACAGCATCCTGGCTTGTATCAGAAACAGTGTGGCCAGCAGGTCTAGGAAAGTGATTGTCCCCCTGTACTCGGCTCTGGTGAGGCCGCACCTCAAGTACTGTATTCAGTTTTGGGCCCCTCGCTACAAGAAGGACATCGAGGTGCTCGAGAGAGTCCAGAGAAGGGCAACAAAGCTGGTGAGGGGTCTGGAGAACAAGTCTTACAAGGAGCAGCTGAGGGAGCTGGGATTGTTCAGCCTGGAGAAGAGGAGGCTCAGGGGCGACCTTATCGCACTCTACAGTTACCTTAAAGGAGGCTGTAGCGAGGTGGGTGTTGGTCTGGTAAGATGAAGACAATTTTTTTCTTTTGACCCTTTTTACTGATTTACGATTCTGTTCTTTTTTTCTGGCAACACCTAAAATTGGGGCTGTCAGCACATTTATATTGGAATAAACTTAGTGCCCAGGGAAGTGGTTGAGTCACCATCCCTGGAGGTCTTTAAAAGACATTTAGATTTAGAGTTTAGTGATATGGATTAGTGGAGGACTTGTTAGTGTTAGGTCAGAGGTTGGACTAGGTGATCTTGGAGGTCTCTTCCAACCTAGATGATTCTGTGATTTTGTGATTCTGCCAGACCTACCAGGTCAGGATCTGGAGGTCTATACCTGTACAGCAGTGAAAGTACAGGTCAAGGAGCAGGGATTACAGCTAATGTTTTTAAGTGTCCAAAGATCACTCGGTGTTGCATCTTACATATTGTCACTGATGAACCACAGCTCTAGCTCACTAGGCCCCTGGTGCTCTCCTGGGAAGGGGACAGAGAGGTGACAGCAGTTCTCAAAGTCAAAGTCCATGTTTGTGCTCCTCCAGTAATAGTCTGGTGGCATGCTGACCTCCACATGTGGCATCTGCTCTCCAAACTTAGTGACAAGATGTGAGGCTGCCAACAGACTGAATATCAGAAGCGAGAAGGAGATGGCTTCATAAATATATTCTGGTTTCCAAATCTTCCTCTTACTAGACTAATAGAATGAAAAGCAGAGCTCTTATCTGATTCTGTTGTGTGTTATTGTGAGATTTGCCACTTCTGTTGGCTGGAAGGTTATTCATCTAGGCCACTTGCACATATTAAATCATAACAGAAGTAGCATCACTGCTACCCAATCATAAGAGCAAAGGAAAAATATTTTATTAAGGCATTCATTTTAAACAGCATATGTTAAAGAGGAAATGTTAGCCAGGATTCACGAGTGTTCCCTGAATTACCATTGTTTTCTCCCTTCTTTGCTTTCTATTCTTCACAGTATAACCTACAAAACTGAAAAGAGAATCAAAAATAAAAAGAATGTCAGAGACCTGAGAGTTGTTACTGGCAATGTTCAAAAAGACAGGTGTTATTTTTGTCCAGTCAGGAAGTAAAAAAAGGTGAAGAAAACCCCAATGAGGATTTGTCTCTCGCTCTCTCTCTCATATTGGAGATCCCAGAATATCTTAAGATGCTGTAGGTGGTTTCTATGCCTCCAGCAGAGAACGGGACAAGGTGGAGCACACTGTTTTCTCCCACACTGAACCCAGATGTCATGGGGTCTCTTAGGGATGGTTGCTAGTAACTGCCAAAGTTCCCATAATCAGTTTTGGAGCCCTGGTTAGAGAGAAAAAGAACTCTTTGATTAGAACTTTATTGTACATCCAACACTGAAAACATAAACGTGAGAGTGGAAGACTTCCAAGAACATCCTTCCCAGGATCTTGCTACCACAGGCAATTGCACCAGGTAATTTATGTCAAAAATGATAAAAGTCTTTTCTAAAGCTTCTGAGGGTGCTTGCCCCCACTGCTGTGACTGGAAGGACGTTCCAAACCAAATTCAGCATCCAAATAGGTAATTAAAAGAGCTGGAAAATCCAATATATATATATATATATATACATATATATTTATAAACACACAGGTATGTATATATGTATATATGAACCAATAATGAATAAAACAGAAAAGAAAAAAATGGAAAAATGGAAAAATGACTTTTCATTTTCTCTGTTGAGAAACTTATTGTTTTGTCTTTTCCTGAACCGTGTTTTGCACTCCCCTGACCATTGCTTTACCCTTCCTCTGCAACTAGTCCAGCTCAGCTCATTTTTATCCACAAAAGCAACAATATTAGGAAGGAACATGCAAGCAGCAAGGTGTCTCCAGTGCCTTGTATGAAATCACTAGCATCCTTTCCCTTCTATTGCAAATATCTATTTGCTTTGTATCACAGATTATCATTCTCGTGTGTCACGGTCATCTTGTTAGTAGCCACTATTATCTCCACTGAGTGTTCATTTTCACAAATGTCTCTGAGACCTCCCTCATTATGATGTACTGTTTAAAATGCCTGCTGATTCCAAACACTGCAAGCTAGACTTTTGAAGACGCAAGAGTCAAATACAAACTATGATCTGTAATTAAAAGCTTATTGAGGCAGCCATATTATCATTTACTTGGTAGCTCTGCTGTTGGGTTATGTATATGTACAGAGAATGAGTTTTAAAATCCATGCTATTTACCATACATGAATGTTGTTAATATGCATTTCACTTAACCCCAAGCAGTCATTTAAACCTCTTGGGTGAATTAACATTTATGAATGTTTTCTATGAAATGTGTATTATTTATCCAGTGCATCATGAGAGGTCTGAAGGAGCCAGAAACTATAAATATGTGTGGAAGGGCATGGAAAAAAAAAAGCATCATAAGAAGTCTGATTCTGTTCCATCACTACTAGTGGTACAGCATCCTACTCAGGGAATAAAGGCAACCAAATCAGACCAATACCATATTAAAAAGTAAATTAATAAATAAATAGTACTGAGCAAGCCACCAAAGCAATAGTTGAAGAGGAGAATGTCAAAAAGAGAACAGGATGCTTAAGTGTTTCGACTACATTGTCTAATACGGAAGTTGAATATGGTACATTAGCAGAGAAACCCAATAAAGAGGCAAAGAAAGGACAAACCAAAAGCTGTAACAACCTATTTGGATCGTGGCTGTCTAGATACTGGATATCATAGAATTATAGAATGGCTTGGGTTGGAAGTGGCATTAAAGATCATCTAATTCCAACCCCTCTGCCAGAGCCAGGGATGCCACCCACTAGATCAGGTTGGCCAAGGCCCCATCCAGCCTGGCCTTGAACATCTCCAGGGATGGGACATCCACAACTTCTCTGAGCAACAACTCATATCACATACTTCCTGTGTCCTGGATGCTTTCCATCAATTTTCTCTGTTCCTACATATCTGCTGAGGTGGCTGTTGACTCTAGAAAAATTTTACGTGTCTCCATGGTGGGGTTTAACCTTATATTTGTCCCCTCCCACCTTCTTGTGCACCTACAGCCTCCTCTCTCATGGGGCAGGGTATGAAGCAGAAAAGTCCTTGACTTAGTGTAAGTAATGATTACCAACAGCTGAAATGTCAGTGTCAATCAATGTCAATCAACATTGTTTTCACCATAAATCCAAAACATAGCACCATTCAGGGTACCACGAACAAAAAAAAAAAAAAAGCTCTGTCCCAGCTGAAACCAGTACTACATCCTAAGTCACTCCTTTGCAAAGGCTGCCATTTACACTGCCTGGCCTTCCACTTATCAGCTTTATAGTCCAAAATAAAACCTACAGATAGTCATGGTTTTCAGTTTATACCTTGCACAAGCCTTCAGACATCCCTTTCAGATCTTTGTACAAACAATATAGGAATAACGAGGAAACAGCTACAGGAACATCTACAAATTAGCTTGAGCTAGGTTGGAATGATAAATAGACAATAGGGGAAATAATAATGCATCTGGATGGCTTAAATACAGAGAGAAAATGTTTTGGATAAGAATAATTAGCAGGTCTGAAATATACTTAATCCATGCTAATTAAGCATTAAAATGTATTTGATACATTTAAAAGTTTTAGAAAATTCCATTTTCACAACAACCCAAAATGATATTGTTCTGTGATTTTGGGGATTATGAAAACCAAAATATCCATTATTAGCTTTCCTGTAACTCTGACAGATTCCTACTGGGAAATGAATCTTCACAGAATAAAAAGAATAAAAATCTTCGTAATAGTCACTCCAAACCACAGGAGGACCCATAGACAGCACCAGCAAAGAAGTATTTAGGATACTTCTGCCTAGCATGTTTTTTAGCCACCAGGTAAATATAAATGCAAACCTAACACCTCAGTCCTGTCCCAACACCTCCCTCCTGCCCAAGGTACATGCAACTGACGCCTCCTTTCCTCTGCATCTGCTAACGTAGAGAGAACAGTTTGGGAATTTCTCCCCATATACAAAGATCCATTGAAACTGAAAACACCACAGCTTCAAAAGACAGCTTCCGTCATGACTGGCTCCAGTCCATTGGCACTGGTCATGTCTGTACATGGAGAAAACTACTGGGGGAAGCCTAGCACAGGTGGAGAAGGAGCATTCAGGATGACGCAGCTAAGGATGGTTCTCAGCAAAGCACCAAGAAACATAAAGCCTTTTTCAGGCCCTCTTTGAATCAGTCATTCTCTTCCTATTCTGGTATTTTTCAGCAGTGCAACCTGCTCTTTGAAATTTGAATTCTATGCAGAGAAAATGTGTTTTTAATTGTTAACAAATATGTCAGTGGCTGTGATCTTCCCTGTTAAAAGTTTAGCCCAGAGCATGTTTTTATGTCCAAGTTATGATCCCAAGAGAACATAAGTTTATAGTGGATTTTGACAGATCTTTAACAGTCTATAACGGTGACACTATCATTTCAGATGTTATTTATTAATTTGTATTAAAACATAATAAATATTACTAACGTAACAGGGATCTTTTAAAGTAAAATGCTGTTTTGAAAGCTGTCTCAAATGTCAAACAGAATGCATTTTGCATTAGTTCTGTATAAATTTTATTGAATTCAAACTTTTAAATAAATCTTCCTACATCTAATGGCTCTTATCAAAGCACAAAAACCCATTATCTGATTATAAGAAGAATCTCAGAACTCACTGTCTTCAAATTTAATGGACTCCTGATGCTTTCTTCCCTGCCTAGACTGTTTTAAAGAGATTTTACAGTATTTTATACATTATAAATGGGTTCCATTCTTGGCATAGTAATTCACCTAATGGACAATGGATACAAAAAAGCTCTAACTCCAGGGACATTAAATTGGTTCTAAACTCTGAAAATTACAGCTTTTACAAAAAGAAGAAAATACTAAAAACATGTCTAATGCAACACTGCATCTCATTTTCTACTACCTTCAGAGTCTGTCTAAAAGCTCCTAAATTTCTTAATGACACAATACACAATATGTTAAAATTGCATTCCTTTATATTTAGATCTCTAAAACATCTTTTCTTTTTTACAACCCTGAGGAGATCCACCAGCAAAGGAAAAAAAAAAAAAAAAAACGAAAAAAAAAAAAAAAAAAACATGCTTGACATTCCAATAGCTGGAAACACAGAAAGCACTACACTGTGCAGGATAAATGCAGTATGTTGTGTCTGACCATGGGCAAAGCTGAGTACTTCAAAGGAAAGCAGATACTCTCTTGCAATGAATGGGATTGTACATCTCATTTTGGGTAAGCAACAATATGTAACTGCGCTGCATAAGAAAGATCACTGCAAAGACCTTGAAAGACTTTAAACAGAATCACAATTCTTTCCCTTCGATCTCTGCATTAGGAGTTTTCAGCAGCCAGCAGCAGTACAACAGATGTAGTACCATATCTCTGTCTGCTGCTCTCTTTCCCACCCCTCAGCGATGCTGTGGGAGCTACTCTTTGACCTTACACAGCTTGACAACAACAACAAGCTGTAGAGACAAGAGAAAAAAGCAGCTTTTACTTGCCCTGTTAATTTGTATCACTGTAGAAAGGGGACGCAGGGGTGGGGGGGAAGTATGCCTTCCTAATTCCTGCTGCTAACCTATCACTTACCAAAGCAATGGTGTTTATGATATTACTGTAGTAAAAAGCTTTATAGAAACATCCACAGGAAAGGAGAGTTCTTCTCAGTTAGGAACTTAGTTAGTTCTTCTAATGTCTACTGTGAGGGAGTTTTTCAGCTTTACTGCATTTTGTTGTTGTTTTTAAGAATTTTCTTTTAATGACTGTTTAGATAGATAGATAGATAGATAGATAGATAGATAGATAGATCTATGTACATATACATGATACATATAATCACTTATACTTCCACTTACATTACCATTTTTGTTCTGATAACAAAAAAAAAAAAAGTTGATGTTGAACGCATAACCTATTCCATACCATTCATTTTATTTATCATTCATATATCTTCCCTCATACACTAATCACTTCTACTTTTGCTGCAGTCACAGACTCAGTTTGCATAGGACCTAAGGCATCTTTCAGTTCAACTTTCTTCTCAGAACAGTGTCAGCACTGAATTTAGACAAGATTGCTTGGGGCCTTGTCCAGTCAGGACCCCAGATCTCCAGGGACTGAGATTTTAGAAGCGCCTTTGTGCAAACTGCTCCAGTACTTAGTTAATTCTTTATTTCCACTTAGGACTGCACTTATTTAATCTTTTCTCAAGGTCAAAGTTAGTATAGATCCAGTCACTTTGGTTGCCTTTCCTCTGTTTTTTTCTACTGCATTTTTGTGAGATCAGATAAAGATTGCCAAACACTGTGTTCCAGGTTAGTAATATGGAAAACTGAGCAGATGGTAAAAGCAACTATTCTTGAAGCTTACTGCCAGAAACTGAAGCTAACTTTCCTTTTCCTTTTTGTACTGACCTATTTGTAAACCTTAATGTGAATAAGTTTCTCTGCTATACACATCTCTATGACCCAGGCATTAAGGTTTAGGTTAATAACATCCATGTTAATTTTCAGCTTTGCTGTTTGAGATCATAAACTGGGGTTATCAGGCTCTTTTCTCTGCACACTGAAAAAGTTTTAAAAGAAAGATCAAAATCCAGCTTTTCACAAAATACTTAATGTTGCAAAATATGAAAGATATACAAAATAGGAATGTACAAGATAGGAAAAACAAGCTGAGACACCTCCTAAAAAAAATCCAGACCAGCCTGAACATTGCATTGCCTCTGCCTTTCTTCCTAAAAAAGACTTCAATAAAAAATGAGAAAACATTGTAAAGAATTGCATGTAAGTATAACTGTTCCACATATAGTTTTAACATTTCAGCACTGAAAACTACATTTCTACAGGAATATATGGGAAGGAAGGGAGGAAGGGAGGAAGGGAAGGAGGGAAGGAGGGAAGGAAGGAAGGAAGGAAGGAAGGAAGGAAGGAAGGAAGGAAGGAAGGAAGGAAGGAAGGAAGGAAGGAAGGAAGGAGGGAGGGAAGGAGGGAAGGGAGGAAGGAAGGGAGGGAGGAAGGGAGGGAGGGACGGATTTTCTTTTGTCTTAGATTCTTCATTGAGAAAAGATATTCTCTAAATCAAAAATGTCTTCCCCCACCGTTTGCTTTCTACCTTCATATAAGCTAGGCCAAATGTAATAGCCTACAAACTTTCACTCATAAGTATTTGTAGTTTTTAATTTCATGAGGTCATTTTCATTGACCTCTTTACTACTGACCTGTTATTTTATTGGATTTGGAAGGATCATTTACACTGACCTCTGTTGCCTTACTGAATTTCTCTCCTCTTTGCTCCCATATCACCCAAGCAATTGAATTTCAGTCTCAATTCTAGTTATTGGAAACGTAAAGTAATTTCATTCGTATTGCTATTATTCCTAGCTGAATTGTCTTTTTGCTGTGTGACTTCCCCAGCTCATAGTTTAAGCCTTTTTAATATTCATTACAGCAGTCTGTTTCCTTCTGGTTATGGTAGAGACCATTCCTTACATTATAGATACTTCCTTCCTCCAAAGACTCCCCTGCTCCTAATAAACTCAAATTTCTCTTCTCTGGGCAGTCTTCTTAAGCATGCACAGACAGTCTCTGATTCACCTGGTAACCCCAAGTTAGAGGTCACCATCTCTACTATCAGCATGTCTATCAAGTCAGGTGGACTTGGACCTCTTTTTCTGAGAAAAAAGGATTCTGGTGGTTTGTCTATTTTATCAGTTTCCCTAGAGTTTCAGGTAATCAATGTTGCAACACATTGCAGGATCCAAGAACCCAGACAAAATCTTCTTCCTTTTTTTTCCCCACTGGTAGGTTTGCAATCACAGATTACAACATGGTTATAGGCCGGTTGACAACAGTACTTTGCCTTGCATAGACAACGATAAGCTGCTCTCATGTGTTTTGTTCCAAGATCTCTGTTTAGAATTAATGATTTGACTTGAATTTATCTGGTTTCTCAAATATAGATACAAAAGGTTTCACTGGCAACAAGTTCCTTCCAGATTTGCAGTTCCAACAAAAGTCTTAGAAGTTTTTTAACTGTAGGAAATATCAACCAGCAGAATTAAGAAAACTTTTCAAGACAAAACTTGTTTTATTTTCTGTTATGCGTATGGTATATGGATGCTGAACAGGAAACTGATTCTTTTGACCCTTATCCATCTGTCTTTCTGTGTCTCCACGACAAAACGTTTGGAAGATTCAATGTTTAGCAGATGAAGAATAACTTAGAAAGATTATCTAAGACACGAAACAGTGCTAAATTTTGACAAGATTAAAAGATCTTGTATTATAAAAAAGCTATACGCTTTTCAGCAAACATGCACATTTTAGGACATACTTGGATTGGTTCTCTGGACTTAGATCAAATTTGTTATTTGCTAATTTGTTTCTCAGATTTTTTTCAGTTTGAGAAAGATCTGATCACATCATGGCAATATTTCCAGATTGTAAGAAAAATTTCTTCCTCAAACCATAGAGGAAGTAAGAGGAAGGAAAAGTTGACTCAGGTCAATCAACATAATCTACAGGTGACAGCACAGCAAGGGACTGCAAGTGAGGTCTCCTACATTACATCCTTGGCTCTTCAGCTGATCTCAGGTTAACTACTGAATGACAATTTTTCAAACATGACATGTAATTTACTATTAAAGGCTATGAGGTTGTGTTTGTATAAGCAATCAAGATACTATATGCATCAGTATCCTTTTATAAGCTCTTTTCAAACCTAGTATAGGAAAATGCAATATTCTTAAGGTAATTAATGCACTTTTACTGGTCCAATTTCTGAATCCAGATTAAAGAAAAAATAATAAAACTTAAAAAAAACCCAACACATTATAATGAAATCTATCAGTATGTATATACCCTACAAGAATGTTGTAGCTTTTAATGGATTGCTGTTCACAAATCTCTTACACGTTTTTAAACCAAGATTGGCTAGGGTGGAGCAAGATGCTTAGGTAATAGTTCAATTTACACAGCTAAAAATAAATAAACAGTAGAGAGAAGTGGAATAAAACACAGAGTATTTAAAGCACCTTCTTAAAATATCACCACTCCGTGAAGGTATAAGTATAGTATTCAACAAGCAACCTGGAGCCTCAGAGCCCACAAGGCACTATTACAAAAGGCATTTGAAAGAAAAAAGAATGCAGGAAATATGCTTTACTAATATTATCTTCAACACATGAAACTATGCATGACTTCACTATGCATTTGCACTTATCTTAGTTTGCTTCATAAAACACACTGATGATATTGGAAAGGGAACTTCATTTTTTAAATGTGTTTTATTTTTTGTCAGGAGGGAAGTTAGAGCTTCGGAGACAGAAAGAAACTGATAATTCTCAGTTCCATTGTGTGAAAATGTACTGAGATTCATTATCTTCATCTCGACATTTGAAGACCTAGTATGTGGTCCCTATTCCCACCTTTTAAGAGTGTGCAATGCACCAGCATCAGAAAATGTGGAGACTTCAGTTGGTAGCAAACGGGGGGGCTGGGAAAAGAAATCTCACAAGCTAAATCAGCTTCATGAGCAGCCACAGAAATATGAGAAAATCCAGGCCTCATTTTTATTTAAAATATAGGACATTTCCACTATCAGGACTATATAAAGGGACTGTGGCATAATTACAAATTAGCTTTAGAGTTTTAAGTATTTTGCTTGCCCCTTTCCTGTGGAGTAGAAGGTGATGCCTTGGCAAATGCAACGCATATCAGAACACAGTGTAATAAAAAGAAAGAAAAGGAAAAAAAAAAAAAAAAAAAACTGATCTGGACATAAAGTGAGGAAAGTTTCCCTTAAAGAAGCCTTCTGAGTAGCATTGTGGCCAAGCTTAAAATGTGTCACAGAATAAGTATAGATTAATTTCACAGCTACAGAGGGGATAAAATTCAAGAAGTAGAATAAAATGTTGCCTCCATTCTAAAATTTCCACTCAAAAATTTAATGTGCAGCTAATTCTATGTATCTTGAAGAAGGCCAGTGAAGACCATGCAGAATCTACGTAAAATGTAAGTATAATTGTTGGCCACTGACCAGCTATTGTTATTTAGTGATGAGGGTGTTCTGAAAAATCATATTTTTGAAAATGTTTTTGCCTCTACTGTGCACTTCCTTTGTTTTAGTTTTAGTTTTAGTTTTAGTTTTTGGTTGTTTTTGTTTGTTTTGTTTTGTTTTGTTTTTGCATCTTTTCTTTGTTTTCTCTTCTCCTATGTATTTATCCTTGTAATGTGCTTCTAACACTGTAGGAGATTTGCCAGCTCCAGTAGCTGTGGAACAGAATTGATGGCTGCGTTACTGACAGTTCTCCTATGGTGAAGGGTCATTTTTAAACCGGAAAGCCAGCATTCGCATGCGCACTGTATCTCAAATAACAGGAGCAGGAGTGACAGAGACTCAATCATTGCTTGATTCCTCAAAAGTAGAGTCACTTCGGAACTTCAATTTGGTGAATGTAAACTAGAATAAGAGGAGAAAGCTATATATTTTCTTATTAGGAACTCAAATGAAACTGAAAGTTTTGGCAGAATTGGTACTGAAAGGTAAACCTGTGTAAAGAATGAGCATTTAAAAATAAATAAATAAATCAGTACAATTGATTTTGACTGAGTTTGATTGCTATACAAAGTCAAAACTTATAATAGATTTTATGTACCTACATACATATAAAACTCTTCTCGTTATCCTAACAGTAAATTTCCATATACATTTATTCAAAAAATGTATGCAGGTATCTATGGGAAAAGATGTCTGGAGCTGACTGAAAATACGGAACTTAAAATCATATTTTCATTAAGAAACCTACATTGATGCACATGGAATAAAGTAAGGACTGGTATCAATTCATTATCATGGATATAAAATGACATTCTTTTACTCAGCTTCACCGTTAATCGATTGAAAACTTGTGCATGTGGATGCAAACTGCATTTTAATGGAAGGATAAGGAGGAACAGACACCACTTAGTACTGTCAATTCCAGTAACTGAGCTTGGGCACTGAAAGATGATGAAAAGTATGCAAGTGGGAGATCACCTGGGCTTGTGGTTAGTTGTGCCATCAGAGAAAGTCTGATGTATTGACAGTAAGAATACCACATGTTGCAAGCAGCACAGACACTACCGTGTCAGAAAGAAGTCAGACATATAGACTGACTGACTACAGGGGAACTGGAGAATATATGAGGAAGAAAAATGGCTTAATGAAAAGAAGGTTTAAATAAACTGGAAAGAGAGAAAACTGAGGGGAGATGGGATAGCAATATACAGATTCATGAATGGAACAAAATAATATTACTGAAAACTATAATTCCATTTTTTTGTGTGTGGTTTGCAATCTATGGGCCTTCAATGACATCAGCAAGATGAGCCAAGGAAATACTTTTTTCACGTTAATGCAATTAAGTTGTGACACTTATTGTCGTAGTATAGGCATATCAACATTTTTAGGATTCAAAAACAACTGGAAGAAAAAAATATGTCTAGAATTTTTAAACACAAATATCCAGCTAAACCTGTCAACCTAAAGTTCATGTTGCTTTTATGCTTTTCCCAAAAATATCTGCTAAAGACCATTGCTGGAGACAGGTTACTGGGCTAGATAGAACTATTATAATTAAGTATAGCTGGATTTGCATTCTTGGTTAGGCGTACTTGCTAAATAGATAACAATGTACAGTAAACTACAAAAGCATCAGACAGCTACAGAGGCCAGATTATTCACAATTATTCACATACTCTCCAACTCCTACTCCCCACCCCACCCCCTATTGCAAGGCATTACTACAAGGTAGGGTGTTTTTTTGTCTTTCATGGTCATTAACAAATTGTATAAAAGCCATTAACAACTAAATGCTTGGTAGTTTAGGAGTTCCACTCTAGCCGACAGGCATGGATGGCAAAATTCCAAAAGACTGGGGAGTAAAAACCTACGCAGGGAAATAACATGAGCTAGAGAAGAAACACTATTTGTCAAAACATGGCCAGTTGCTTAAAAAGGCAGACCATGGAGTATAAGAAGGAAAATACAAACTTTGATTTAGTATTTTGTTCCTCTAAATAATAAAAATAGACAAGTGCAGCCATATCTTGACTAAAACTTAAACACACTTAAAACTCCACACACTTAAAAATCCACAGTCAGCACAGAGAGACATGTCATTTAAGGTATTGCACTTTTACTTGTATCTCTTCCATTAGAGAAAAGGCTGAAAGAAAATTGGCAGTATATTTAGGTTCACAGGATACAGCCAAATGAATGGCATAATTGCCATTATCTCAATCAGGTTGCAGGCAAAGAAACATGGTAAGCAGTGCATCAGCAAGTAGTGGAACCAAAATGTGTCACAGACATTCGTAAGCGCGCCTGCTTAATGGAAGATTCTTAGGTAAAATCCTGCAGAGCCCTAATGACCCTTTCACTCAATTAAAAAAAAAAAAAAAAAAGCTTCCTTCAATGTAGAGAATATGCCATGCATTTTTGTATTGCTGAACAGATTTCATAACAAGTAGGATATTCCCAGCAGAATCTGTATTTCTGCTTAGTATAGAATCACCAAGTTATGCTAAACTATCCAGGCAGCAAATACAGAAAGGTTTGTGATTGGCACAGGTGAGGAAGCCCATCTAATATTTGAACTAGACAACAGACTACAGATGAACTTAGTAAAGACACTGAGAAGTTTTCCCCACACTTTACAACCAGGGAAGCACACGCAGGTTTCTCAGATATTGGCTAGAAGCCACCAGCAAGTAATGCTCTACTGTACGTGTCCTGAGTACTTGCACATTGTATGTACAGTATGTCCATACCTTAGGAGCTCTGATTAGCTGGCAAAAAAAGCTTACCTCTTTTTCCATTATCTCCTAAGTTTTGAGGTTTGTGTTCCACAGACCCTAACATCCACCTGAGGTTTGCCTTCATCATTCCTTATCTTGACTACAATTAGTTGGGCATGTTCCTTCATCAAAAAGCAACTAATCCTTCTCCCATTAGTGTTCAGCCCACATATCAGATTTTTCCACCTAATTTATTCAGTCAGGCATTGTAACCCTTCTTCATGTCTCCTCCTTTATCCCTTTTAATATTTCTGTGTTATGTTTTATACACAGTATCTTAAGCTTCTCCAGGTCTCCTTAAAGCCCATCTTTTCATCTCCCAGTTGCATACACATCTTTCAAGCACAGAGGAAGGTTTCAGGCAAAAAGATCTTCAGCATCTTTTCTGTGCTTAAAATCAAGCATTCAGTTCAAATTTTTCATGACAGTTCTCTCACAGTGACAGCTCTTAAAGAGGACCAGAGTAGGAATAATTTGTACTTCTATGTAGCTTAGAGTTCAGACAAATCACAGATCTTCTGGATGGACCCATTGATGACACATTTGAAAGGTCCTGTTGCAGTGAGATGGAAGCATAATAACAGGAATTATTACAAGAGGATGGAGGAATCTGGAGGAAAAAAAGAAGTGTAGGAAAGAAATACCTAAAATTTTAAAAGTTACAGAGCTCAAAATACTCTCCCAAAACAAATCAAATCCCATGCATCATTAATTTATCAGTGTTTGTGCTTAAATACTCTTGTCCATGATTTCAGAGGGAAAGCTAGGAAAGTCAAGGGCATGTTTAACCCTTGTACTAGGAAGTCAGAGTCATACACACCATGACAGTTGCCAATGCAAAACTACCCATGCTCTTGCTGGTTCATAGAAAGGCAATATCAATCAGACAAATGTCCTTATCAGCCAGATTTTTTGCCTGATTTTCTTGAACACTGTTGAACCACCAGCCATACTCCATACCTGGCGTATTTTGTCCAGTTCTGGGCTCCCCAGTACAAGAGGGACATCAAGCTACTGGAGTGATTTCAGCAGAGGGCTACTAAGATGATAAGGGAGCTGCAACATCTCTCATACAAGAGAGCTGGACCTGTTTAGCTTGGAGAAGAGACAGCTGAGAGTGGATCTTATCAATGTGTATAAATATCTGAAGGGAGGGTGTCAAGAGAATGGGGCCAGACTCTTCTCAATGGTGTCTGTTGACAAGACAAGAGGCAACAGGCACAAACTGAAACACGGGAAATTCCAGCTGAATATGAGAAAACACTTTACTGTGATGTGACAGAGTACTGGAATGGGCTGCCCAGAGAAGCTGTGGAGTCTTCTTCTCCGGAGATGTTCAAAACCCACCTGGATATGATCCTGTACAACATGCTCTAGGTGACCCTGCTTGGCAGGGGTTGGACTGGATGATATCTAGAGGTCCCTTCCAACCTCAACTATTCTGTGATTCTGTGATTATCTTGTTAAAAGGTGGCAGCTGCACATAGGTGTGATGGGCTGCATTGTGCCATGCTCTTACAGGCTTCCTGGACAGTATGTGCCACAGGTAGTATGTGGCATACAATTACCACTTTTGGATTGTATTTCATATCGTGCTTGTGGATCCATATAGAGTCATAGAATCATAGAATTGTTTCAGTTGGAAAGAATCTTAAAGTTCAGCTGATTCCAACCCCACTGGCATGGACAGGGACATCTCCCACTAAATCAGGTTGATCAAAGGCCCATCCAGCCTGGCCTTGAACATTTCCACGGATGGGGCATCCACAGTTTCCCTGGGAAACCTGCACAGGTGCCTTACCACCCTCACAGCAAAGAATTTCTTCTTAATCTCTAATATAAATCTACTCTATATGTAATATATACATATATTTAGTTTTAAACTATCACTCCTTGTCCTATCACCAAACTCCCTGACAAAGGGAGTCCCTCCCTAGCTTTCCTGTAGGCCCCCCTTTAGGTATTGGAAGGCCACTTTAAGGTCTTCCCAGAGGCTTTTCTTTTCCAGGCTGAACAATCCCAACTCCCTTGGCTTGTCTTCATAGGAGAGGTGCTCCAGCCCTTTGATCATCCTCATGTCCCTCCTTCGGACTTATTCTAACAGGTCAACGTCTTCCTTGTGCTGGGGGACCCAGAGCTGAACACAGTGCTTCAGACGGTGTCTAATGAGAGCAGAGGGGGAGTATCAGCTCCCTTGCGCTGCTGGCCATGCTGCTTTTGATGCATGCTTGGGATACACTTGGCTTTCTGGGCTGCAAGCACACATTGCTGGAACATGTTGAGCTTCTCATCAACCTACAACCCCAGGTCCTTCTCCTCAGGGCTGCTCTCAATCCATTCTCCACCCAGCCTGTATTTGTGCTGGGGATTGCCTCAGTCCAGATGCAGGACCTTGCACTGGCCTTGTTGAACTTCATGAGGTTCTCACAGGCCTACCTCTTAAGCCTGTCCAGGTCCCTCTGGATGGCATTCCTTTCCCCCAGTGTGTCAACCACACCACACATCTTGGTGTCATCACCAAACGTGCTGAGGGTGCACTCGATCCCACTGTCCATGTCACCAAAAAAAATGTTAAACAGTACCGGTCCCAGTACTGACACCTGAGTAACATCTTTCATTAATGATCTTCAATTGGACTTTGAGCTGTTGACCGCAACTCTTTGAGTGCAACTATCCAGGTAATTCCTTGCTCACTGAGAGGTCCATCCATCAAATCCATGTCCCTCCAATTTCGAGACAACACTATCATTGTGGACAGTGTCAAACGCTTTGCACAAGTCCAGGTAGATTATGTCAGTTTCTCTTCCCCTCTCCACCAATGCTGCAACCCTGTTGTAGAAGGCCACCAGATTTGTCAGGCATATGAGAACTGCAGCAGGCTAACTATGATCATGTGCAGATCAATACACTTAACAACCAAAAATTCAAATAGCTTTTGAGATAGGAGATGGGTATGATGGAATTTAATTCTCTCCCAATGGATAAAGATGTCCTTGAAAGAACATCTGCAGGGTTTGCCAGCATGGTTACTGAATCTGCATTAAGATTAATTATGTAAAAAAGTGGATATGGAAAAACTGTAATATCTGAGAAACAGTGGAGGGAAAAATACTAATAATTTAAAAAAAAAAAAAAAAGAATAAAAGAACAATAGAAGAGTATAGCTTGAAACGATTCCTCAAGGAATTATTTATATGAACTTCTTCTGCAGTCTCTAAAATTCATTCAGTCTTATTTGCCTTTGCAATTTTTGTTTAATGAAGCAAAAGATTTACTACTCCTACCTTTCTAAAAATGAATGGTCATATGTTACAGTGTGTCCCAAAACCTAGAAGTGAGCTTTGGGCAACCACACTTGAGGATGAAAGTATGTCCATACCTGCTGTTTTTCAGCATTTTTTCAGTATTCCTTTCAGACAGTCTTTCTTTGGAATCTTCACCACCTGTTTATTTATATTTAATATTTGCATAATGAATGTCTGAGCACTCCTTAAGTCATTACTAGAGACCAAGGTATTTTATCACACTATAGTGTCTAGAGTTAGGGCTTATAAGACAATGTGTTAATTCAGAGTCTGTGACTGGAGGGTCATAAGGCATGGATGGATAATTGATGGAGAAGCGTCTAAGGCAAATAACTCTGAGGGATTTCCTTGCTGCAGGTAGCAGACTGCTTAGAGGTTGTCACTGGAATCTATGCATGTTACTTTGACTTTTGATTGGTGTTCCAACTCCCTGTTCATTAGAAGCTGTTGACTTGGAAAGTTTGTTGCAATCAAGAAATCAATTCTCTACACTTTTTATAAAGCTTCTTTCACCAGGTTAGAGAAACATTCTGTGCCAGATGGAGAACAAAGAGACAGGGTTGTGCATTTTATTGTTAGTAGGTGTGTGCATCTTTCATTTGAAAACAATTAAAATGTAACGTAATCAAGGATTTCAAATTCTACTTCTATTTTAATTTGCCTTACAGTCAAAGAGAGTGGAATCTACATACAAACTGCTCTCCTTTGAAAAGAAACATCAGAAGTTAGACTCTTCAGTTCATACGTGTATACATACCTTGGCCTTCAGAAGTGCTAGCAACTGATTTTGAGCACTTCTTACACACTAAATTCTCCAAACACAGACCTCCATAATCTTTCCATTAATTAATTGTATTACCCTGAGCTCTGTCAATAAAGTGCAAATGAATATATTAAATACAGATAGCAAAGTTCAAAAAAAAAAATCCAAATGAAAGTTTTTACCAAAAGTTGAAAAGCAGAGAAATTACGCACTTTTTACAGTTGTATTGTATTTGAAAACAGTGGCAATTGTTACACATCCCATTCATGACTGAAGGGACATAAAAAGTTTCACTAGAAAAGTAGATGATCCTAGTAGTTTCTGTACAAATTTCAATCTGTGATGCTCTATGAAGATAGCCAGCACACTCTTTCCAGATTATTATTAAACTGCAGCTGGCTGTGTATGTTTCTCACTACTGTTTCTGTTTCCTGAGTCCTAGGCATCTCAGGTAGTTTGGTGCATCTTTATTCCAGTTGCCTCCCAATAAGATAACAGGTCCCTGAGGCAGCCTCAGTTTCCCAAGGTTACCTAAAATCACTAAAAATTTAAAACTTGAATTATTTTTCTGTAAAGATCTGAAAAATATTTTCATTTCTACTGGAAAAAAAAATTGCTTGAGCACTTATTTACAAGAAACTCTAAGGCTTCTGTCTTTGTAGCAAATCCATCTAAAAATTAGAATGAGAATAGTTTCAAAACTTTTCTGTTGATTATCAGATTGAATTATGTTTACTATTCACAAATTTAACCTGAATGAAGTCAGCTATTCCTGAAGCTGTGAGTGTTCATTTGTAACTCTTCTAGCTAGGTAAACTAAAGCAGGGTTCTAGGAGAAACATAATCAATAAAATTTATTTAGTTAGAGACAAACATCTGACATAGAAACTGTGGAAATAACAGGTTTGTGGCCAAAAAAAGTGTTGAAGCAACATGTCATTTTAACACTTTTTATGTCCTGAACTGGTTATTTTCTCACTTTATAGGTCATTCAGAAACCACAGGATCTATCAGGCTGAGTTATGTCATTATTCTGCTATTCTACTTCTCTAAAACTTCAATTTTAAAATAAGATAAATGCTTACATTTTTTCACTGTTAGTAAGTTCTTACTATTAAACTTTAAAAAGACTAGAGTTTTTATCACAGTCATTAACTGGTATAGCATTTTTGACTAAGCAAAACAAAAATCAGAAATAATCATTTACCTTTCTAAAGAAAAGTATTTAAAATTAAATCTAAAAATCCTATATTGTTTCTTTTCTCTGCCCAGTCCTTTGTCTCAATTGTAGCATGTGTCAATGAATTCCATGGGAGGAGGGAAGAAGGAAGGCAGGAAGGCAGGAAGGCAGGGAGGGACAGAGGGAGAGAGGGAGGAAGGAAGGAAGGAAGGAAGGAAAGAAGGAAGGAAGGAAGGAAGGAGGGAAGGAGGGAAGGGAGGAAGGAAGGGAGGGAGGGAGGAAGGGAGGAAGGGGGGAAGGGAGGAAGGAACTTTTATATTTATTTAGGTTGTTGACTTTGCTTTTAGTATCCCATAGTAGCTCCTGTTCTGGATTGGTGATTTTTCAGACAGTGTTATCCAAATGAATTTACAGCAGCATTATGACATTGCCATATTTTATATATATAATTATTTGCATTTATGCTAGGTCTGTTCTATTCTACATATTTGCTTATATATTTTTTGTTCTATTCTTCTTTCTTTGTTTCCTTCATCCATCATTGTATATATTGAAGATGATTTCATAGAATTTTCCCTGATGACACCTACAGTCATGTTACTGAGCTGTTGCAGTTAATTTAGAACAGAAATGAGCAAAAGATTTTTTTTTTTTTTTTTTTTTTTTTTCCATTTTCTTCTAATTCACTTTGTACCTCACACTTCTTGGCAGAGAGGTCATATACCACAGTGCTCCCATTCACTGAAATAGAGTTGTTATCTGCTTCTAGCGACAGCTAATCTTCCTGGTGTTCATTTGCCCTCACCCTAGGATACTGCTTCCCACAGCACCTAAATTGGTGAGTCAGTTGGTGAAAGGGACAACATGCCCATATGTCACCCTTACATGCAGTTGCCCTCAGCCTGGAAGCCCACCCAGACCCAGGGGATCAGAAACATTTCCAGACTCACCAAGTAAAATGTAATCCCTCAAGACTTACTGAGTCTGACTTACTCTCTTCCCTTTTATCTTGTTCAAATATATAACTCTGCACCAGTTTCAAAGGTCAGCAGTATACACCTCATTCCCTCTTTTCAATTATGCTAATAATTACCCATTTACTTTAAAGAGATCTAGGCCATTATTGTAAGCTTGCTTTACATGATGGAACCACATATTTCTACCCTGCAACCCTAGAACTTATATATGCAGAAATCTTTTAAACAGTAATCAGCAGCATAATAGTAAGGTTGTAGTAATTTAACAACAACTAAAAATGGATATTTATATCTTGCACCTAATGTGTTTGTCCCAGTGACTAAAGTCCCAAAAAAGGCATATCACTGTTGTGTCAATGTATTAGTTCTGAACTCTTCTTTTTTTCCCCACAAAGGATCAGATATGACAAACACTGTCAGAATTTGAAAGTGGCACAAAAAAAAAGAGACTATTAAAAAAAAAAATAAAAAATCTAGTTATATTTCTCCCCAGATCTGATAAAGAGGGTCTTATATATCTGTTTACGTGGCTAGCAAAGCAGGACTAAAACACAGAATCAATGATCAGCCTTTTTCACATCTCTTTTGCACTCATTTTAGAGAAATAAAAGTCACCACACAAAAGCAGCTCCCAACTCCTTTAGGACAGTAGAGAATATATATTCCCAGAGCATTTTCTTAAAAGCACAGCACTGAAAGAGGAAGCATCTCCTTACAGAATAAATCAATCTGAACAAAGACAACAACAAACGGTAAGTTTTGGGGTGTGATTATGTGTGTGTACACGCACACATGCATGTGTGTGTTTTAAGAGATTCATACTGTGCTGTGTGGGTGTCCTATACTCATCTGGCACGTTTCCAGAAATTTCTATTTTCAGGAATGGACGTAGGATCATACCATTATGTTTATTTCTTTGAAACACAACTACTATGAGGGGAAGCTAAAACGCATACATCCTTGGGGGGGTTGTAAGAATAAGCAACCATATGGAATATACGGATGACAGGATGCAAACACCACAGGACCTGGAGGGCACACATTTTTCCCCACCATAAATGATAACTAGCAGAATCTGCTCTATGTCTTTTGACCATTTCAGAAAAGAAAAGAAAAGAAAAGAAAAGAAAAGAAAAGAAAAGAAAAGAAAAGAAAAGAAAAGAAAAGAAAAGAAAAGAAAAGAAAAAGAGAAGAAGGGAAGGGAAGGGAAGGGAAGGGAAGGGAAGGGAAGGGAAGGGAAGGGAAGGGAAGGGAAGGGAAGGGAAGGGAAGGGAAGGGAAGGGAAGGGAAGGGGAAGGGAAGGGAAGGGAAGGGAAGGGAAGGGAAGGGAAGGGAAGGGAAGGGAAGGGAAGGGAAGGGAAGGGAAGGGAAGGGAAGGGAAGGGAAGGGAAGGGAAGGGAAGGGAAGGGAAGGGAGAAAAAGAGAAGAAAAAAGAAAGAAAGAAAGAAAGAAAGAAAGAAAGAAAGAAAGAAAGAAAGAAAGAAAGAAAGAAGAAAGAAAGAAAGAAAGAAAGAAAAAGAAAGAAAAAGAAAGAAAGAGAGAGAGAAAGAGAGAGAGAGAGAGAAAGAGAGAGAGAGAAAGAAAGAAAGAAAGAAAGAAAGAAAGAAAGAAAGAAAGAAAGAAAGATAGATCAGAAAATACTTCTCTATAATGCATACATTTCCTTCTTACTGTAACCCCATAAACTTTCTTCTGAGGTTCAATCTATGTGTTAGAAAATCATTTTCTACTGTTCACATTAGATCCATGCATTTCACCTGTATTAGTAACTCTGTTGATTCCATAGCAATTTTTCTTGTTGAAAGAAGGGAAAATGCGTATGTGGAAACAACAAAACCTACACAACAGTATAAACACTGCATGTCAGCAGTAAAATATGCAAAGCTTGAGGATGACAGAGAGGTTGCATTGATGCTTGTGAGCATCTACGGGACAGATTTAGAACACTTAGCAAACACACCCAGAATTATCACCATTTATTCTGATTTAGGGCAGAGAGTATTTCTTGTTACTGAACCAGAAATGTTAGTGAACTAATTTCTCTAGTTCTATTTGCATGTGGAATTAGAAATAAAGACATATCATGGCTTTCAAACTAATTTATTTTGACTGATCCCAGCCAGAGGTCAAACAGCATATTAAAAGTAAGAAGAATTTAGCACACACCTCCCACCTTAGATGGCTCTACTTGAAGAGTCCAGTCTTCAGGCACAATGGAAACAAGTTGAACAATAAAGCAATGAAATGTTGAAGTTTCTGCCAGGAGTTCTCACACAAAAGAAAAATCAGAATTGTACGTTTATTAGAGACATCATAAATTTATCTTCTAAGCATAATGTGGAGCAAAAATATGTAACTTCCAATCCTTGTGAATTAGCTGTTGTTGTCCTCATTCAGATCCCTCCTGAAAACTGGATCCTGCTGTTAGAACACTGCTAGACAACATATGTTCGCTAGTAGTTTGCAAGACTTGCATATACCAAGATTTTTGTATGACTTCTGGCTATTTTGCTAGAAGATGTGGTTCTATCCTTCCAGCACCTCTGCATTGTCACTTCTCATCATATTTTTTGTTCATAAACCCTTTGTAGAAAGGGCTATCTTTTTAATTATATGTACTAACAATACTTGGCTCAATGGCGCAATAAGGAATGCTGCACTATAAGAAGATAATAAAATACCCTTTCTTTATGGAAGAAACTAAATAAACAGTTCTATTCTTTCTGCAACCCCATTAAAGCACAAATAAACAGAGAATCCTGTACCAAGCTTTAGATATAATGCTCGATCTCTTCAACAGAAACGAAACCCACAGAGACTATAGAAAAGATGAATTTCAAATTCTAATAGACACAAATGGACTTTAATATGTCTCTCCAAAGATTTTCTGACTAACAAAAATCACAGGGGAGAAGATTAGAGTGATAATAGCAAGTCACAGTCATGCGTGTATCTGATACACTTTTAAACTGAACAACAAATCTAAAACAAACAAACAAAGCATATTCAGAATGGCAAGAACATTTTTTTTTTTCCTGCTTTTGTTGCCTGCTTAAAAATTCCTATCTGTCCTGTTTTTCTTTCTTCTTTGAGGACAACATTTTTAACTTCATCCAGACAACCAGAATTTATGACAAAGACCTAGGACATGCCACAGATCAGGACTTGCCCTCATACAGCTACTTTCGAGGAGGAATAAGTACCCAGACACTTACTGTGAAAGCAACAGAACAGCATGACTTTTAGTATCAAAATATCACAAAAAACTTTGTCCAAAAATGGCAGTCATTCCAACCCTTACAGAAGGAAGATGTCCAAATCGATTATTCTGTTCAGTGGGCAAAAATGGAAAAAAAAAAAAAGCCATATAATTTTGTGGCAAACAAGCGGCAGGGCCACTATAAGCAAAACAAAGCAAGCACAATGTAACTGCAAAAGTGAAAAGGAAGGCGCTGCACACATCTCTGAGCAGCACAGAGATTTTGGGGTGTTGGAGTAGGTGTTGGAGGGGGCTCTTCGATGTAAAGGAACTCTTGGATGATGATTTCCCTAGGTATTATGACTCTAGTTCCCTTTCTGATCTGCGATTTCATTCTAAAAATGACATCCCAACAATTTTATTAGTAAAACCACCTAAGATCATTTCAGTACTTTATCCTCTATTATATCCTCCTTACATCACTTTTCAGTTTAGTTTGGATAGGAATCTTAATCCTACTTTCCTAAGATATTGGTGGATATCAGCAGAATGAACAAATTGGGATAGTTGGGATACTAAGAGGGAATTCAGGTGATAAGGTTTCAGTGTATAAATATGCATTAGTGATGCAGTTACTTTTACTGTATTAATAAATAAATAAATAAATAAATAAATAAATAAAGTAAAGAAATAAAGACAGAGATGAGGCCCTAAAAATGTTGTCCTTGATTTAATACCATTACAGGGCACATATGTGTATTTGAATGCATAAGCACATACACATACATACATCTATTTCTCCTTTATGCAAAGTGTTGTGGATAGAGAACAACAAGCAAAGCTTTTATCCCCAGCCTGGCATGCTATTCCCTATAACTGTATTCTATCTACATGTACATAATAAAAATATATAATGTGAATGCATGTGTACTAAAAAATATAGAGAGGATACAATAGATTGACAAAAGCTTGAAAAAAATATAATGTATTGTTCATAAGTAGTGTTTTTGTTTCCTTATCATATACATACAGCAAATGATGGCAGCGAACAGGAAATGCAATACAAGGGCAGCACTTCAGTTGAGAGATACCGTTCCTAGACAATTTGAAGTATTCTCTCACCTAGCCCTTATAAATGTCAAGCCTAATGCATTCTGGTTCCTTTCTGCCTCATGCAATCTACTGGGAAGAACTTTATTCCAGTTTTATACAATAACAAGTGTTGCCCTTGCCAGTATTTATAGTATACACAGGAACCTTGGGTCACTGTGAATCACTTCAAGGCCGCTTTTTTTTCTTTACTTCTAAAGAAATGTGAGCTGCATCATCCAGCACAGACCACATATGAAAGGAGTTCAACAATCTTGCTAAGTGGCTGCTGGACAATATGCTGTATCACATGGTAAAGGATTAAAAATAGGAGCATGTCAAAGAATAAAGGATGGAACAGAAAGCGCTCAAATTAAAGACTGATGTTACAGAACTCAAAAGAGATGGAAAGGCTTTTAACCCCTTATATTCAAGTTCAGTCGAAGATAATCCCCTGGAGTTCAGTTCTCCACTTGTATAGCCTCTCCATTTCTCATTTATTCCACCAGGAAAAAAATAAAAAAATAATAAATAAATAAAATAAAATGAAATAAAATAAAATAAAATAAAATAATAAAATAAAATAAAATAACATAAAATAAAATAATAAAAAAAATAAAGTTAATTGTATTAGGACGGACCTTAAAATTAGATTAGGTTAGGTTAGATTATGTTCAGATTAGAATTGCATTTACCACCTCTGGAAAATCCTCCATAGAAAACGTGGTGGGTGAAACTATTTAAAAAAAAAAAAAAGAAATGAAAAGACATAAAAAGAAACGAAGGAAGGAAGGAAGGAAGGAAGGAAGCAAGGAAGGAAGGAAGGAGACTATTTAAAAAAGACTATTTAATACAGAGGGATAAAAAAGCACTCAAAGAGGTGAAGCTGGCAATGTTGCTGCTGTGCCTTATGGAATCCCTGCCCTGACTACACAGCAGATACAATGCAGCTCTGCTGCATACAAGTGTTAACATGGGACCCTGTGTCCTGACCAGTGAACCCACAGAACAGCATAAAACAGACTATAGTACAGTAACATAATGCACTGTACTACACAGTACCAAAAAAACATTGTATGTTGATTAACAGTAGGGAAAAAACATTCATAATTTTAAAAAGTTTGCTGCGGGTAAGGTTTCTCCTAAGATATGTCCTCCTTCCAGGATTGAAGCCATTCTAAAAGCTCTTCTAAAAAGGTGGTCTTCGGAGTTTTAGGTAATTTCAGATGGTTTTAGTTCTTTGATTACCATCTCTTCTCTGTGAAAAGGTTTTGGACGCAACTTGGCAAAAACTGCAAGAAGTCGTAACATTTGATATTAACTGACAGTTGAAAAGAGAGAGAGAGGAAAAAAAAAAAAAAAAGAGAATTTAACACAGGAAAAGATATTATTAAGGGAAGGATGTGTTTGGTTTTTTTTTTGTATGACTACACAACATGTTTATATGGTCTGACATAATCAGCTAATACAACATCAATATTAAAAAAAAAAAAGTTATATGAGGAAAATAATAATTAATGGTAACAGGATGAAATGCAATACAGAATGCATATACAACCACATATTGTCAAAAGTAGTTTTTCCTAAATTAGCCTTATATTCCTGTCTGATAAAGAATTAATTGATCAGAGTGAGTTGACTAGAGGAATTACTTGATCTGGAAGCAAAAGTAGATGAAGTAATTTTCAATAACAGCTGCAGCACCAAGGAGAGACTTCTAACAACATTTGCTGATGACAGTGCTAGAAGACTTCATCAGTGCAGGAGATGACTGGGTGTTTGGGTGTTTGACTGCCCAATACACTCATATGGAATTCACCTTAAATATAGGAGTAACAAGAACGGTACTTTGTACATTTGTACAAAGTGATACACACTGATTTGGTACAAAGTGATGTCCATTTGTACAAAGTGAGGTATACTCACAAAGTGATGCACACTGGTATTAATTAGAAAAAACATCTGTTTTCAGGTGTATCAACTGAAAACAAATGGATATTTTTTGAATCACATCCATAGAATGAAGTCGTGAGAAAAGTAAATGAAATTTGTAATGGATCAAATGAAGTGTCGAGGTAACAGTAGAAGGTGTTTGTACAATGGTACATAGAGATGACAAGATCCACCCAAACTCTGAAATATGGAATATCAGTAAAGGTTATTTCACACCAGAGTTTGAAGGTGATAAGAAAAGCCTGCTAGGGAAGCAGTAAACAGTCAAACAAGAAGGTAATTAAAAAAGCTTCTGCCAAAATTGTGCTTTACCAGTCACCCAGACAACACTGCAACTATCAGATTAGCTGGTGGAAATAATAGGACAAAGTATCATCCATGCTCTCCACAAGTTCTTCACACATTTACTTCTTTCTGTGGGCTGTAACCTCTGACAAGACCAAATCTTGCAGGATCATAGAATCTTTTAGGTTGGAAAAGACCTCTAGTCTAGATCATCAAATCCAGCCATTAATCTAAGCACCATATATACACATCTTTCAAATACCTCCAGGGATGGTGACCCAGCTACATCCCTGGGCTCCCTGATCCGATGCCTCACAGCCCTTGCAGTGAAGAAATTTTTCCTAATATCCAACCTAAATCTCCCCTGGTGCAACTAGATGCTATTTCCTCTTGTTCTATGGCTTGTTGCTTGGGAGGAGAGACTGACCCTAACCATGCTACAACCTCCTTTGACATAGCTGTGGAGAGAGATAAGGTCTTCCCTGAGTGTTCTTTTCTCCAAGCCAAACAACCCCAGCTCCCTCAGCTGTATCTCACAAGATTTGTTCTCTAGACTCTTCAACAGCTTTGTTGCCCTTCTCTGGACAAGCTCCAGCACCTCAATGTCCTTCTTGTGGCAAAAGGCCCAAAAGTGAACATAGTATTCGAGGTGCGGCCTTACCAGAGCCGTGTAGAGAGGCACAATCACTTCCCTCGTCCTGCTGGCCTCACTATTTCTGATACACGCCAGGATGCTGTTGGTCTTCTTGGCCACCTAAGAACACTGCTGGCTCGTATTCAGCCAGTTAGCAAACAATACCCTCAGGTCCTTTTCATCACGCTACCCCTGGGATCATCCACCACTGTCAGTTTAGCTACAGCAGTGCAGAAGTTGTGGTCCAAGCAAGTAAGAGTGAACAACAGTCAATTGAAATAACATTTCTCTGCTGCACCATAACACATAAAACTGTGTGATTCCTTTTAGCTTCAAGGCAGAGACAACAGAAGTGACATATGAGGACCTAAATGTCAAGGTTTAGGTCTCACATCTCAACACATTTGTGTTCCTCCTGCTAATCAGTGCTATAAAAAGAACATTTTCCATATTAGTTATAGTTATATCATTTGTACTCTGAAGACTTCTCATCTTCTTCAAGATACACCTGATACTTTTTAAACTGAGTAACAGTGTCTGTTTTGGTTTCGTACAAGTCCTGACAGGCATATAAGAGGATGGATTTCATAAGCAGACCGGCAAAGGCTGACACAGGAATTGCTAAAGGAAAAGACCTAGATCTCACATATCATTGAAAATCACAATGCAAGCCTCCCTAATACGTTTTATATTTCATGGATTACATGGATTGCTCTCCTGTTCTGAAGCCTGAACTGAATAGCAAATACTCAAATATTCTTCTTCTCTGAAAAAAAATCTTTCCTTAGTTCCTTCCTGCATGCACAAATTTAAAGTCATAATGGCTTCCTGCTTTACCGTTATGAATACATTTTTACTTCCATTAGTATGATAAGGTTCATTTTGTTCTGAGAGACAGAGCATAAATCAATTGGGTCTGGCCTGTCTTCCACAGAACTGCTCACTTGGGTTCCAATGTAGAGATAATCTCACTAGCTGAAGACAGAGGAACAGCAATGAAGTAATCTGTACGTAACTGAGAAGAGTATATGATCTGATGCTGGAAAAAACATGAGCCAGAAGTATAGGCTGCTGTTTTAGTCTTAAGCAAGAAAATTTAAGTTGAATTTGTTTAGTAAAAGTGATTCAGGAATTATCATCTTTCTATTCATTCATTAGAAAAAATATATATATTTGAGCATGAATAGGAAGAACAGCTTCAGAAAAACAGAGGGAGTGCACTATTTTTTATGCCAAATACTAAGCACTTGTAGCCAATATACTCAGGCATCTGAAGCATTAGAAGACAAGTATTAGGTGTTATCGTATCTCCTTCAGTATTCCTTTTGATGGAGAATGTCACATGCATAATTACTCTGTTATTATTATGTTCCTCTTGTTTTCACTTGCCAAGTGATTTTTCTTCAATTCTGTAAATTGTGCAAGTGAGTGGTGTTTGTGTGCATAAAAATAAACAAGCAAAAAACAAACAAACAAACAAAGCTACTCACAAAATTCTCAAAAACAAGCTAATGAGCTTTAAGGAGTACCTTCAATTCCCAGATGATTGACTCCAACATCTTCAGTAGCGCCAGTGCAAAGCTGTTCAGAAAACAATGTTCAGAAAACTCACAACATGTACCAGCCTGCTGGAGCACCTCTAGGAATGAGCACTGCCTCAGCTGAAGTCTCACAGATAACTCAGTCAGTTAGTAGGCTTGTACTGAGATTACACAGAGTTCCTAAGTTATCAAGTATCTTTTTTGTTAAAATGTGTGCTTTACATCCCATGATAATAACATTCTATTCCCTGAATCCCACCTCTGCTGGGCTCATTAAATTCAGCATAAATAATTATACCTCAAGTCTATGTGCTTCTGCAGTGTCAAAGGCACTTAATGATTTTATGGCCTAATGGATTTCATGGAGGTTAAGGTCAGTGCAATCATCTCTTCACTGTGAAAGTCCTACAGGAGTTTTAGATCATGTTGTAACTTCTAGAAAAGTGTGAGCTTTCAAGAACTGGCTGTTCATTAGAGGTGGACCTGAACACAGCTCAGATGTTGCGGAGTGTGAGGAATACCCACCCTTCTCAGTGAGGAGGAGATGCTCTAAGAAGGCATGATGGCACCCTCACAATCCATCCACACTAAAGGGAAGCACGCATTTCTTTTTAATGCAACTTTGTCTCAGAGCCCTCTTTCTAGGCCAGGCTAATGATGATTGGACCCACTATATTGATCCATCTGGGCTTACTGTAGTTACATTTAGATAACTTATCTTTTATTTTCTTCCCTTCAGCTCTTCCCCCACACACTTAAGAGTTTTTCAGGCAGAACCAGTATGTGCAAGGTCACTTCTTTCCTTCATATTTTCCCTATGTGTCTGGGAACAGCACAATCTATGTGCTACTCTCCCTGGCCAGTATTTTCAACAGACTCAGACTTACAACTTTTAATGGTTCAGTGGAGGGAGGGAAGAAGCCTTCTTTCTCACTCCTGTCACAGGACAACTGAGACTGTAACTGATGGCAATGCAGGACACAGTGCTTCCCCCTCTCAGATGTCAAGCTTTCTTCCACTATGAGTGCCAGTTGCGGAAAGAAGCACTGGGGCTTGTTGCAGGACACAGTAATAAAATATTTTTTATGGCACTGGTCAGTGCCCATTTGGCCAGTGTCATTCAAAGGCAGCATTACCTAAGGCAATATAATTCTTATTTTGCTGGCAGATGCAAATCCCGCTTGAGTGTTTTACTTCCCAGTTGAGGTGTTCTCTTGCATTGTGCACATGTAAACTAGAAAAGCCAACATGCAGGATGCTCAGCATTGCCAAACATAAAGGACCCAAGAAAAAGACATGCTGTTTGGGCTGTGCAGCTCTGCAGTTGTGTTTTCTCCCCATTCAGGAGCAGGCCGATCCTCTGAGCTCTATGAGAGCATAATTTTCTTCGTGATGTGAAACAATTTCACATTCCAAAGCTCAAAAAAATATTTGGGAAATTGAATCCTTGTTTTCAAGTTACTTAGAAAAATAAGTTGTAACTCAAGAGAGTTTCAAAAAGTGGATTATTTCTATAAGAAAACATATAACCCATATTGAGAACCAAGAGTTTTTGTGTAATGCTTAAGAAAGTGAGATTTCCAGCACCTTGATTCTTCTCAAGAAAAGGTATTACTATATAAAGATTTGCCACTAGACATTGCTGAGGAAAAGATAGGTTGTTTTGGCCTGACACATTTGTGATCTTGATTCAGAACTTTGTTTAAACATTATCAAATTATAATCCACATTGGGAAGCAAGTTGAAAAATTATTATCCATAAACTGTGTCTGAAAAAGACCAGTCTTTCTCTAGAAATCTACCTAAAGACCATGTTTTTACATCACATAACTTGAGACTTTTATTGACTAAAAAGCTCTTGTGTTGGGGAAAACATGCTGTTTTATTGATTTCCAACAGCATTTCCTCATAACTAAAATCACAGCATGGCTGTGTTTCATTCAATACAATGAGGTTTAAAAATTCATTTGTCTGGAAGAATTGAATACTAAACTACTTGAATAATTTTTCTTATTGCATTAGCTGATGTTAGCAGTATTTGTTGGACAGGTTTCATCTCCACATGTAAACAATATTAAAAAAAAATGAGCTGCAAATAAAGTCCAAATTTGTGTCTACTTATGAATATAACAACTGAATCTCCATCATAGCTCTTTCATCATAATCTCAGAAATTCATACCATGGTGTCTGAGTAGTTTTGTTTTTTCCTTTACAAGAAAGTAAATATTACTCCCACTCACAGGTGCCAGGCAGCGCTGGGGAACTGAGTGGTACACAAGTCACTCATTAATCACAGTCAAGGCACTTGCATTAGAAAAGAAACACCTGAATGAAATGCAGTGGCTTCTGATGCAGAGGAGATCAAATTGTATTTGATGTGACCTTGCATTCTGTGACCCTACTCATTTCTAAGCGCTATCCACTGCACATGCCCTGCACAGACCTATTTCAAAAATTAGTGAATATCTTGCACAAAGCCTATAAGAAAGAACTTTGTTTAATTGCATCATTATTTTACACTAGTCTTTTTCTCAGGCATAGATTTTTTTTGTTTGTTTTATATGTCTTTAAAATTTAATTTAATCTAATCTAAAGCTTCTTTGCTACAATTTAAGATAATTTTAATATAGAGACATACATTGAAAAGAGGAAGTCTACTAAGGAAGGAAAATCCAGAAAATTCCAAGAAACATTGGTTATGTTGCAATGAATAATGTTTGATTGAATTTATAATAGAAGTAAATGATAAGAAGAGAAAAAAATCTTTAAACGGCTGTCTTTTATCCTAAAAATGACAGGACACACTTTCCAGGTACTGTCAGATGGTCCCTAAAATTCCCTGTTGTTTTTCCAAAAGGTAAAGAGAATTTATAGGGATCAAGTGTAGCCTACATTTCAATTTCAAATGTAGTCTTTTGTATGTGACTGATGTTTACTGATACAAGTAAAGATGACATTCTCTAACCCACTGCTGACTAGAGTACAAAGAGACATGTTAGAACACTCTGCAAGTTGCAAGTGCTATGAAATATTCATCGGACACTTCAAGGGTTGTTTTATTTTTTTTCCACATGAAAGTGTTTTCTTGTTGTAGCTGATCTTTTCCAGAGGTACAAAAAGGTATTTGCTAACACTAACTTTTTCTTCTCTAATGTTATTCTTTGAAATGAAACAAAATCATTTGCACCGTGTTAATTGTTAACTCATGATATTTAATAATGTCACAATTTTTGCACACAGATACACTCTTGCATGATTAAGGCACAGTAGATTAGACACCAGATGTCTGATAGAATCATATCTTATTACTAATTAATATTAGGATAAGAGTCATTAAATAGACCCCAAAGCCCATCTTTTTCATGCATACGTAACTGTAAGATGTCTATGTCAGATCTTTGAACCAGCAGATATGTGGACAGATAAAGCCGATAACTCTTCTTTTCAGACAATACTTTTTTTTTCTTTTTTTTTTTTTCCTCCAGCATATTGAGAGGTTGAATGTAGTATTTATTTGCTATTAATCTAGAGCAAAAGCTGGCAAACCAGTGCAGCTGTATGAGCAATGAGCTATATGTGCAGCTATTTAAAATCTCTATTCTTCTACTTTCCAAAGCTCTTTGTAAATAAGTTCATTAGGGAAAAATCACCTAGTATTAAAACTAGCTAAATTTCAGTTTTCATTCTGAGCTGAGGAGTTAAAGAATGTGTCGAAATAGTGATGATAATGTAACCTAAAGAAATCACAGAGATTCATTGATCTACTTCATATTTGTACACCATTTATTTAAATTTGAGGACACAGTCAGCAGTGGGATTTTTCTAAGTGATATAGACACAGATATAAATCAAATCAATGACTTCATTTGGCAAGAAGCATGTAAAAACTTTTTGACCATCTAAATTAAATGTCATTTGAAAAGTAACACTTGCAAAAAAAAAAAAAGAGAATATGAAAGAGGAAAAGCTGATGCTACCAACACAATTTAACAAAATCCATCCAAAAGTCTGAATATTTACAAAAAATATTCAGAATCACATCTAAACTTGAATGTCTTGATATAATAGTCTAAGTCTATACAATAGACTTAGGATTTACCAAATAAATACCCTTTTTGAAATTAATATTCTATCTCCAAAGTCCTCATGCTTGTTATAAATTCAGCTACTATTGTTCTAAATAAAATATTCTCTTTATCCCATTATTATTTCAAATACAATAGTCCACATACATAAAAGAAATGTTAATGTCATTAGTAAAAACATTTCACTGTCTTTCAGATTTGTTTACTTTTCTAGCTAATTTTATCAGGAGATCCAGCTAGAATCTGATGAGGTAAACACCTTTGCATTGCTGACAATGTAATAAGTAAAAGTGATGTTCAAGAAATTACATGATGGAAAGGTTTAGGACTTCATGCTTTTTTTAGAAGTTCACTTACATGAGACTTGCCTGTGTAAGGAGAAGATTGTAGCTTTGGAAAGAAAATTGAGAGGATGCAGTATTCCAAGTATATTTAGCTGGATTGAGACAAATTCTTCTTTCTCCCTCTAATGACTACATGAAAAGTGCAGTTGTTTGTGTTTGAATGTTTCCACAATATGATTTGTATGGAAGGGACAATACCTTGCAAGCACTATCTTGTTTATGCCTGTATTTCCTGTCTACTTTTCTCATACTTTTGTATTCAACCTTGGGTTTTGCTTGGAAAAATTATGGCAACCCTTCATGTTTGTTCACATTGCATTTTGTGATAGCTTCATTTACTGTTATGGCTTTTGGAGTCCTCTTCCCATGTCCACACAAGCAGATATCTAGTATGAAAGGCAACTGAGGATAAATTACAATATCTATTAATCATAGAATAATTAAGGCTGGAGAAGACCTCCAAGATCATCTGGTCCAAACACCCCCCTACCACCAATATCACCCAGTAAATCATGTCCTTAAACACCACGTCCAACCTTTCCTTAAACACCCCCAGGGACGAGGGACGGTGACTCCACCACCTCCCTGGGCAACCCATTCCAATCCTTGACTACTCTTTCTGAGAAGAAATGTCTCCTAATTTCCAATCTGAACCTCCCCTGGTGCAACTAGAGGCCATTCACTGTAGTCTTATTGCTAGTTATCTGCAAGAAGAGGCTGACCCCCAGCTCCCCATAACTTCCTTCCAGGTAGTTGTAGAGAGCAATAAGGTCTCCCCTGAGCTGCTTCTTCTCCAGACTAAACAATCCCAGTTCCCTCAGCCACTCCTAAAACTTGTGTTCCAGACCACTCGCCAGCTTCATAGCCCTTCTCTGGACACATTCCAGGGCCTCAGTGTCCTTCTTGTAGTGAGGGTCCCAAAACTAAGCACAGTACTTGAAGTGTGGCCTCACTAGAGCAGAGAACAAGGGGACAGTCACCTCCCTGGTCCTGCTGGTTACGCTATTCCTGATACATGTCAGGATGCCGTTGGCCTTCTTGGCCACCTGGGCATGCTGCTAGCTCATGTCCAGATGAGCTTCAACCAACACCTCCAGATCATTTTCCTATGCACAGCTTTCGAGCCACTCTGCCCCAAGCCTGTAGCACTGCATGGGGTTGTTGTGACCAAAGTGCAGGACCTGGCACTTAGCCATGTTGAATGTCATCCCATTGGTCTCTGTTCATCAATCCAATCTGTCCACAACCCTCTGCAGAGCCTTCCTACCCTCCAGCAGATCAATACTTCCCCTCAGCTTGGTGTCATCTGCAAACTTACTGAGGGTGTGCTCAATTACACAGAATCACAGAGTCACAGAATGTTAGGGGTTGGAAGGGACCTTGAAAGATCATCTAATCTAATCCCCCTGCTGGAGCAGGAACACCTAGATCAGGTCACACAATTATGCATTCAGGTGGGTTTTGAATATCTCCAGAGAAGGAGACTCCACAACCCCTCTGGGCAGCCTGTTCCAGTGTTCTGTCACCCTCACCATAAAAAAGTTTCACCTCATTTTAAAGCCGAACCTCCTATGTACCAGCTTGCACCCATTGCCCCTTTTCCTATAGTTGGGTGTCACCGAGAAGAGCCTGTCTCCATCCTCCCTACACTCACCCTTTACATATTTATAAACATTAATAAGGTCACCCCTCAGTCTCCTCTTCTTCAGGCTAAAGAGACCCAGCTCCCTCAGCCTCTCCTCGTAAGGGAGATACTCCTCTCCCTTAATCATCCTTGTGGATCTGCGCTGGACTCTCTCAAGCAGTTCCCTGTCCTTCTTGAAGTGAGCGACCCAGAACTGGATGCAATATTCTAGATGTGGTCTCACCAGGACAGAGTAGAGGGGTGACCTACTAACCACACCCCTTCTAATACACCCCAGGATCCCATTGGCCTTCTTGGCCACAAGGGCACAGTGCTGGCTCATGGTCATCCCGCTGTCCACCAGGACCCCCAGGTCCCTATCCCCTTCAGTACTTTCCAGCAGGGCAGTCCGCAACTTATACTGGTGCCTGGAGTTGTTCTTGCCCAGATGCAGGACTCTACACTCACCCTCATTATATTTCATTAAATTTCTCCCCACCCAACTCTCCAACCTGTCGAGGTCCCGCTGGATAGCAGCACAACCTTCCAGAGTGTCAGCCACTCCTCCCAGCTTAGTGTCATCAGCAAACTTCCTGATGGCACACTCCATTCCCTCATCCAAGTCATCAATGAATATATTAAACAACACTGGTCCCTGTACCGACCCCTGAGGGACTCCACTAGATGCAGGACGCCGGCTCGACTCTGTCCCATTGACCACAACTTTATGGCTTCTTCCCTTCAACTAGTTTACAGTCCACCTCACTATCTGATTGTCCAGACCACACTTCCTCAGTTTAGCTGTGAGGATGCTGTGGGAGACGGTGTCAAAGGCTTTACTAAAATCAAGATACACCACATCAACTGTCTTTCCATCATCTATCCACCCGGTTATATCCTCATAAATGCTATCAGGTTAGTCAAGCACGACTTCCCCTTGGTGAAGCCATATTTAGTGCCCCTAATGACCCTTTTATCCTTGATATGACTAGAGACAACAACAAGGACAAGTTGTTTCATCACCTTACCAGGGATGGAGGTGAGGCTGACCAGACCCGGGTCCTCCTTCTTGCCCTTTTTGAAGACCTGAGTGACAGGGAAACTGTGTCAAAAGCTTTGCTGAAGTCTAGGTAGACTATGTCAACAGCCCTTTCCTCATCCACCAGGCAGGTTACCTGGTCATAGAAGTAGATGAGGTTGGTTCAGGCAGGACTTGCCTTTCATGAACCTATGCTGACTGGGCCTGATCCCCACGTTGTCCTGCATGTGCTGTGTGACTGCATTCAAGATGACCTGCTCCATCACCTTTCTTGGCAGCGAGGTCAGGCTAACAGGCCTGTAGTTCCCCAGGTCCTCCTTATGACCCTTCTTATAGATGGGCATCACATTAGCAAGTCGCCAGTCATCTGGGACCTCTCTGGATAACCATGATCGCTGATGGATGTTGGAAAGTGGTCCAGCAATCACGTCCACCAATTCCTGCAGCACCCTCAGGTGCATCCCATTAGAGTTCATAGATTTTTGGGTGTCTAGCTTGCCTAAATAACCTCTATCGCAATCCTCTTCAACCAGGGGGAATTCTTCCTCTTTCCAGGTTTTCTCTCTTGTTTACAGGCTCAGAAGCATACGGGGGCTAGCCTTAGCAATGAAAAGTGAAGCAAAGAAGGTATTTGGTAACACCTTCTCTGTATCCACTGTCAGCAAGTGTCACCCACCTCATTTAGCAGTGCACCCACGTTTTCCTTAGCCTTCCTTTTGCTGTTGAGACTGCCCTCAACCTTCACATTTCCAACTAGACCATCTCTGTTTGTCAGTACCAGGTCCAGCAGCACCCCTCTGCTTGTTGGCTCACCTACCACCTGCATCAAGAAGTTACCCACAATGTTCTACAGTAACCTCCTGTACTATTGCCTTCCCAGCAAATATCAGGATGGTTAAAGTACCCCACAAAGAACCATGGCCTGCGAACATGAGGCAACTTGCAGCTGCCTGTAGAAGGCCTCATCCACTTCTTTTTCCTGATCCAGTGGCCTGTAATAAACACCCACAACAATGTCACATCTGTTGGCCTGCCCTTTAATCCTCACCCATAGGCTGTTGACTCGCACTTTGTCCCCCCCTGGGCAGAGCTGCACAGATTCCAGTTGCTCACTCACGTAAAGAGCAACTCCACAACCTCGCCTTCCTGGCCTGTCCTTCCTAAAAAACACAAAGCCATCCATGGCCACATTCCAGTCATGAGAACTGTCCCACCATGTCTCAGTAATTACAACAAGATCATAGCCCTGCAACTGCAGTTCCCCTTGTTTATTCCCTATTCTGTATCCATTTACTTGGAGGCATTTGAGTTGGGCTTCCAATGCATCTGCTGTTCTGGATGGGGCAACTGTAACTCATCCATGTGGGCCTATGGTAGCTCTCCTGTTAAGATCTGTTCCCTCTTTAGGTTATGAGCATCCTTTGCCAAGTGTGGTGTTCAGCTGGCATGAGTGGGATGGCATGTCATCCTGTCCCTTATCGCCAGCATACCTGATGATATCTCCCTCCCCCATCGAATCTGGTTTAAAGCCTGACCAATGAGCCCTGCCAGCCCATGACCAAGGACCCTCTTCCCACTTTGGGAAAGATGAATCTCATCCAATGTCAGTAAGCCTGGTGCCATGTAAGGCTTCCTGTCACCAAAGAACCCAAAATTTTGGTGATGACAACAGCCATGGAGTCACATGTTAATGGACGCTATCCTTCTGTTGCTGTCACTGTCAGTACTGGTGAGAATGGAGGAGAAGATGACTTGCATACCTGAGTTCCTGATCATCCATCCCAATTCTCTGAAGTCCCTTTTGATTGCTCTCAGGCTACGCATTGCTACTTCTTCTCCTCCCAGATGTAGGACCAGCAATGGGCAATAGTCTGAGGGTCAAACCAAGATGGGAAGTCTCCTGGTGATGTCCTTAACCCAGGTCCCAGGAAGGCAGCAGGCTTCCCTTAGAGGAGGGTCCCTTCTACATATTGGACCATCAGTTTCCACTATTGTGGAATCACGCACAACTAAAACCTGCCTTTTATTCCTTCTGCTGGTGGTCATGATATGGGGGGTTGGCCTTTACGACCCTGGCAATATCTCTGGTGAAGAGGGATCGTTGCCTTCTCCATCCATTGTCCTTCAGCAATAGGCCTTATACCTGTTGCCTGGGGCTACCCAATAGGGTGAGATAGGTGAAGGAGGATTTCTCCTGACACCTCAAGCCTGGACTTCATTCATTCATATCTTTGCAGCTTCTGCATTGTGTCTACTGAGGGATGGATACTGCATTCCCTTCCTGTTGGGGAATTCCTGGTGCCCATTCTTGTTTCACAGAGGCCAGAGCTTGACACTACCAGTCTATCTCCCTCTCTGAATCCCAGATGCCCCTCAGTTTTTCCACCTCTTCTCATAGCTCAGCTACCATGTTGAAGAGGTTTTCCACCTGCTCACATCTCGTGCAACTGCTATCTCTGCAGCTGGCCAAGGGTGGTGTGAAGCTTTGGCACTCCCTGCAGCCTGACACCTACATAGCTGCATGCTTTTCTGGAAGCTCAGTGTGGGTCCTCACTTCCTTTTTGGCAAGCGTGGACATGGCCTTCAGCTGATTTTTTGCTGTTACTGGTCTCTCACCGGAACTCACCACTGAACCCTGCCTGCGCCAACTGCCACACCACGCCCTGGCTGCTGCACCACGCCCTGCTTGCCTGCCCTGTTTGCCATGCTCCCCAGGGACTGCCTTTGCAGGACAGAGGAGGGGTGCTCCTGGCTCTGCCCAGGCCTTGTCAGCTGCCCTCTTGAGGGCTGCTGGGTCCTGGCGGCTCCCTTGGCTGCCCCAAAGGGGCCCCTGCACGCTGCGATCCCCGTCTCTGCTGCAGAACATGTCTGCCCTGGAGCCAATTGCCACGGTGATGATGTTAGAAGTTTTTCTTCATTGAAGCTTCCCTACTTGTAAACCGAGGTGAAGCATTTTCTTATTAACTCTATTTTAAGAATAGAAAATGAAAATGACATTTGGTCATAATCTGGCTAAAGACATAATACTGATCACTCACTAAAAGACCATCAGGAGTCATTTGCGTTTTAAAACACAGCCACACACTTTCTGTTATGTCCTCAATGATCTTTCTGATTTGCAGATCCTTTATCTATTGCCCCTTTCAGCAGCTGTAACATACAGTACAACTGTCCTGCACCTTATTTTCCAGTTTCCTCACATACCTTCAACACTCAGTGGCCTAGAACCACATTAAGTGGGTGAAGCTTCTCCTTTGTAACTCAGCTTTTCAGGACACATATGACTGACGTGCAAACTTTCTTTGCAAAGCTTTGCTAAATATAGTAGTAGTTTACTTGACCAATAAAGAACAACTTCAGCACCAGTAAATGCAATGTCCATTATTTTCAATTAATTGTCCTTCTTAACTCACTGAAGATCCCACCCATGTACATAACAAAGAGGTTTTTTTATTCTTCTGTACGACTTCGCATGCAAACATTTTCTTCCTTCAGTTTCAGTTATTGTGCCTCGACCCCTATTCTTTCACAACCTTCCCTCATTCTGTCAGTCTCAGAAAATGTCAGACAGACTGCAATACCAAGGCAGCATTCTTAAGGCTATCACTGTGATTCTGACACCAAAACTCACAAACTAGTTTGGTCAATAAAGCTCTCATATGCATTTTTTTTTTCCCCACAATTTTTATAAACAGTCTTTTCAGTATGTCTTTGCAGTTCATTGTCCAGATTCTGCTAACATTTAATCTTTATTTTTCTGTATCCTTTTCTGTACTTTTAGCAGATTTTACCCAGGCAAATCTATTCAAAATTTTTCTGGAAAGGTCATTGTCTAAAACCACCTCTCATTGAATTCCCTCTCTCACCTTTTATGTTAACCATAAACTGCTTATCTTTACTTCTAAGATATTTCCTTACCTTCTATTGTCTTCCCTGTTGAGATGTTCAGTCCAACTCACACATCCCACTTGCTAGTAATGAACAATAACAAATCACCAGGACCATATGGTATTCACCCAAGAGCTTTAAAGGAACTCAAGGATGAAATAGCCAAACTACTAACTGCAACATGTAATCTCTCATTTAAAATGCTGTCAGTGACACAGGAATAGATGAGCAATATGACACAATTTTTTTACAGAAGTTGTAAGGAAAATCTAGGGAATTACACATCAGTATGTTTGATGTGCATACCAGGTAGAACAATAGCAATTATTCTAAAGAAAAAAGATTTAAGCTATAGGACTAAATAAGGTGTATAGATAAAACATCAACATGGCTTCTGCATAGGGAAATACTATCTCAATAATCTATTGTGATTTCTTAGGAGAGACACTGAATGTGGGGACAAGATAGATCAGTTGGTATCCAAAAGATATTTCATAATACCTCATTGATGTCTGATAAAGGCAGTCTCAGAATAAAAGTAAGTATTCTCCTACATGTAAGTAACTAAATAAAAGATAGAAAGGAAAATGTAAGAAGTAGCTCACTAGTGGAATCCCCCAGGAGTCTGTGTTGTTCAGTGTATTTGCAAGTGGTCTTGGAAAGACAACGATACCAAGCTTTCAAGGCTGATAAGGACAAGGGCTGCCTACTGATTGTAGGACAGAAGCCTGAGTAATGGGGTAAAAGGGCAGATGAAATTCAGTGCAGATAAATGTGAAGTAACTCATACAGGAGAAAAGTCCAAATGTTATGAAAGAGGTTTTGAATTAGGTTATTAGTACTGAGAAGAAAAATTTTGAATATACAAAATATGTTTTTTGAAAATATTGACTTAATACTTAGTAATCATTAAAAAGACAACTAGAATGCTAGCAATCATTAAGATGAAAAATGAAAAACATCATTAGATATCTATGTAAATCTGTGTTGTGCTAATAACTCTGAGTGCTGCCTGTAGGGCTAGTTTCCCCATACTGAATAGGTATAGTAGAACAGAAAAGTAACAGAGACAGTCAAGTTATGCATGAATTGGTTTATATGCAAGGACCCTTCAGCTATGGGAGAGGAATGACAAATCTGGAAAGGCCTGATAGGGAAAGTCTCTTCCAGTGCAATAATGCGACACAACTAGTGTTAATGGTATGTTCAAAGCTGACTCAAGGAGGTACTTCCAGTAGCTAAGCTGCAGAAAACCAGTCAGTGTTTAAAACATGCTAGACTTCAGATAGACTTCAGATTATGCAAGTTCGTTAAAGAGAAATCCTTCAAGGAATACCAGGATAAGACTGTCTTGGAAAGTTCCTTCCCAGATTCTGGGAGAGGGTGGAGGTTGAACAATGATAGGTAGCTGAAGGTTTACTCCCCCTACTCAACGGAAGAGAGGGAGAAACTAAAATGGAAAAAACTCATGGACTGAGATAAGAACAGGGTGATCACTCACCAATTACCATCATGGTCAAAACAGCCTCAGAGTTAAGGGAGAGTAATGTAATTTATTGCTTATTGATAATAAACTAAAGCAGTGAGAACTAAAAGTAAACTAAATAAACCTTCCTCCCATCCATCCTCTTCTATCTCCCCCCACTTAGCAACATAGAGGAACAAGGAGTAGGTGTTGCGGTTGTGGTCAGTCTTTTCATCTCTGCCACTCCTTCACTGACACTCTCTGCCACCGATTCACATGGCGTCCCTCCCACGGGATGCCGTCCTTCCTGAACTGAGCCTGCGGGGGCTGCCCACAGGCAGCATCTCTTCAGGAACTGCTCCCACATGGCTCCGTACCACACGGTCCATCCCCCAGGAGCAAACTGTTCCAGCATGGGTTCCCCACGGGCGGCAGCTACCCCCAGACCCCCTGCTCCTGCGTGGGCTCCTCTCCACAGGCTGCAGCTCTGGCCTGGGGCCTGCTCCTGCGGGGGCTCTCCATGGGCCACAGCCTCCTCCAGGCCACATCCACCTGCTCCACTGGGGGCTCCTCCACGGGCTGCAGCGTGGAGATCTGCTCCATGTGGGACCCGTGGGCTGCAGGGGGACAGCCTGCTTCACCAGAGGCCTCTCCACAGGCCGTGGGGGAACTGCTGCTGCATGCTTGGAGCACCTCCTGCCCTCCTTCTGCACTGACGTTGGGGTCTGCAGGGCTGCTTCTCACTCCTCTCTCCCTGCTGTTGTTGTGAAGCATTTTTTTCCCTTTCTTAAGTCTGCTCTCCCAGAGGTCCAACCGGCATCACTCCCTGGCTCAGCTCTGGCCAGTGGCGGGTCCCTTTTGGAGCCAGCTAGAGCTGGCTCTTACCTGATACGGGGCAGCAGCTGGGCTCTGCTCACAGAGGCCACCCCTGCAGCCTCCTTGCACTGCCCCCCCTGAGCCCCCCCCCCCCCCCCCCCCCCCCAAAGAGAGTACTCATGAGAAGTTCATACTGTACATATACTCTTTTATACGCTTACCAGCACCAAAGACAGTCTAGTGTCTCAGTATGGTTATTCTTGTGTTATTAAGCATCCAGGAAAGTAATTTCTCCACAGTCCCATTCCTCGCTCTCCCTGGAGAGGACTTGCCCTCAAACACTGGTAAGGCCATCTCAGGATCTCTTCCCAAATTTGTGCTTTTCCACAAGCACTACAAAAGAACTTGATAGACAAGCAGATATTTCATATGCTGACCTTTGCCAATAATAATGACCTGTTTCTTTACCTTCTACTAACTTGTCTATCTTGTTTTGTGCTTAGATTGTGAGCTCTTTTGAGTAGCAGCTTTTTCTGATCTGTGCTTGTGCAGCACCAGGCAACAAGGGACACCAGTTTCTGACTAGGGATTCTAAAGTTATGAAAATTGTGGTAATTAACATGACTAAGAATATCAGAAATGGATTTTAAAATGTGTAAAATAGTTTAGTTTGGGATTTTCAGCTGTGTGGGATATGCAGTTTCAAAACATGTAAGATTCATTGAACTGGGGCTGAGAAGAATTTGAGTAGCTTCTTTCATGATAAACATGTATTAGCATAATAGAAGTTCCTTAAGGAAAGGCACCAAACCTTTCTTCAGTCAAAACAATTTATGTATTTTAGCTGTTTTCCAGCTTTAGATACACCAAGTATAACCAGGAATAAACTTCAATATAAAGAATTAAATGTACAATTTTCATTTAATGTTATTTCTGAAGCACAGTTGGTGTGGTTGCTTTTACGTTGTTTCCTGACCTAGTTCCTCATGTCCAAAATCCTCTAAAAATAATAAATGAAAATGTAACTTCAAGCAAATTCCAAGCTATTCAAGTAGCCCCTTACTGAAACAGAGAAGATGCTATTAATGTATCCACTGCAAAATTGTCATTGTTTATAATGCAAAGCTATCATGATTTGGGTAGTGTTCATACACATATTTGGTTGTGTTAATGTTGCGCCCCAATGGGTACTTAATGGAGTAAAATACGCCAAAAAGCTGGGGCCACTTTATTCAATACAATGTAGGTTATCAAGGTGAGAGGCTTCTTTAACAACAACCAAACATTTATTCAGCTTCCAATTACTCATCTCAGAACTTGCTATATGCATAAGAATAGCAGGGGGAAATGCTGTTCTGGATGTTACTTCTTTCAGATTCTATTAAAACTGTAATAGCCTGCTTCCATTATACATTTCTCTGTATATTTCAATCAACATGTCACTTAGCTGCTGCTCCTGAAGTGCACTTAATATTTTCATTAAAATCAATAAAGCCAAGAAATGACAAGGGTGCAGGTGGATGTAAGCAATTAAACTTCTCCTATATGTATTGTTAACTAGCATTTGGAAAAAGAAGCTTCATTCAACACCTGTCCCTTTCCTTTTGAATGGCAGCTAACAGAAATCCACTTAGCCAGCTTTTGTCTGCTTATTTTGCTGACAGATGATGTGAAGAAGTAGGCAGTTACAGGGCCAGTAATTCAGAATTAATTTTCCCTTCAAAAGAGTGATGTGGACAACTGAGTGCAGTAATGGTACCTGCTCAGGATTCAGGGGGTAAACAAGATAATTTGAGATGATGGGACAGAAATAAAAGCTCTTTAAAGGGTTGCTCCTCACATGGCTCTCAATGGCACACTCACTAGCACTTTTTATCCACCTCAAATGAAAGTCAGAAGAGTTAATCATTGAAGTATTAGCCTGCCGTACTTTTGTGTGTGGTAGGATTGAGAAGGAAGAAAAGGAAATAAGAGACTGAGGACTGTGCCCTACCCCAATATTAAAAGTACGTGATAGTGAAAGACAGTATTTAAGCCACACAGCAATTATTTATGAATCCTATTTTCAGAACAGGCTGCAAATTAAAGGGAGTTGCTGGCTGTACATGTGCTGCATATTTGTAGTAAAGGGAAATCGCCATATCTTCGATCATCACACACGATTTGTTTATCTTGTCACCTGTGAATCACTGAGCAATGTCAACCTCTGTTCTTGAAGAAAAATGCAATGTGGAAAAGCAGCTGTGCCATCAGAGGAGCCAAATGCCGTGATTCACTCTTAAAGTGTGCACAGGTTTAGGTGCCAAGTGGAAGCCACAACTCTGCACTTGCTGCTTCAGATGTTCTGTTAAGGTTATCTACACACGCACAAACACACACAAATAACTAAGGTGGGCTCTAAAAACTTCTGAGCAAATTGTACATAAGCATTGATTTGCCTGGATATTTTCTCTCACCATACTGTAAGCAAATATACGGGCGTGAACGTCTCAAGATTCTTGTCAAAAGGAAGGGGAACCTCTTCCATGAATTCTCAGTCCCAGACACATAGGGAGCCAAATTTGAGGCCTTCCTGTTTAAAGACCTTCAGAGCAGTGTAGAGAGATCACTATTCCTTACAGAAACACAGACTTGGAGTTGGATATCCCTATTGATCTCTGGCTGTCTGACTCCTGAATGCAGTTCTAGGGGGAGTTAATAAGACTATTTATGGGTCAGCTGCCAGACCAGGCTGTATTTGGAGTCTCATGCCTCATAACCTCTCTCCTGTCTCTCCCTGGTATTCAATCCTCTCCTGTCACCCAATATCATTATTACTAGACGGCTGTTTCTATCCTCTACCAATTTACTCTGCACTCTGAAAGCTACCATCTACAAAATATATGGAGGTACTTAGTACCTAAGTGATTTTTGCTACGACTGCACTCTCTATAAAAGCCCAAGAAAGGGAGTGGACTAATCTTCAATACAATCCATGATTCAGTCTTGTCCACCTTATATATGAGGGATTTTTGGGACTCAAGACACTGGTACCAAAATATTATAGAGCATCCCAGGCTTAGGCTCCTCACAAAACCCAGCTGCTTTTGCAACTGTTTCACATAGCCAGGCCCTTCTAGGGAAGGTTACCTGCTCTACAGTTCTGCAGCAAAATATAGTCCTGGTAAGTTGCCAGAGTGGGATGATCTGTAGATATGGGTACAGCAGCCCACAGCAGCAGCTGAACTGCTTTCTATCACCCCCTTCTCCATTATACACCGAAGCTGGTGTATGCCTGGTAGGGACTACCAGACAGCACCAACAGCCCTTCTTCAGGTTTGCCTTATTGGTAACCAAGCTGAGCACCCATTACTGTAGCTAAACTGGCAAACCCATACATACAGTCCTCTTATGTAGAACATTGCTCATGCGCTGTGCTTTAGGGCAATGTAGCACTCAGGTTTAGCAGGGTGCCTTTCCCCGTCTCCATCAACATTCTGCAACACCCCAACAGGCAGCATAGGCTGCACAAACCATTACACTCCCTGCCTGGAAATCAGACCACATCAGACAAGAAATATGTTCTGAAGTGTTTCTCTTTTCTTTTCTCATTTCTGCTGTCATGGTACTCTCATTTGTTTTGTCAAATCTTAAATTAGAACTCAGTCCTCCAAAGGTTTGTAGACAAGTTTTCTGTAAGCCTTTCTGCAAGAAGTGGTCCATGGAAGTGTGCAAGCAAGTCATTTTAAACGTGTATGAATATCTATGCAGGACCAGAGCCTTGTTTGCAATCTCTTTGTTGTGCAATTTGTCTTTTATTTATTCTAGGAAATCTTCAGTACACTCTGATGTGTTATGATAATGGTCTTATAACCAACTTTAACAGATTAACTAGCGTCTCCTCTCATGCTTTCCTATAAAATAATAATCCTTCCACATTGGTTAGTATATCATGTGAATTTGTCCTAGAGAGCAGTATATTTATCGTATGTGATGGCCTGTGCTGTCTCCAGCTGCACTGTTCCATGTACTACACACTCATTCTTAGTTCATCTGGGATTTATTTCAGATTTATATTAAAGAGAATGAGATCCGAATCTGACCCAGTCTATGTATGAGGGTCAGGTGGTATGGAGATACTAAGGTAATGACTTACTCCTTTTGAATATCAGGGTAACTACTTCAGATAAATCCTGCATCTCCTGACATCGTATTAAATCTGTTCCTGGCATGTTCCTTAATGACTTGTTGAACTTAAAAACAGAAATGCTTGTTCTGCAAAATAGTCCTACTTTATTAAATCTGATCTTGCTCTTGTATCTGGTAATGCTCATCTTGTGGCTACCTACAGTTTTGCTCTTTTGTGTTTTGCAGAGAAGTCCATTTGTATAGATTTCTAGCATCACTCTGAAGTTAATTTGAATCTCATCAGTATCAAAAGTTTATCAGCTATCAGTTTTTAAGGTACTGTTAATAGGTAAGTCTCTGAATTGTTTGTTTATCATCATAGCCAGGAGGCTGTCTTCCTAAAAGTGGTTAAGTGGAAAGAATTGATGAGCTGCAGTATGACATCTGACCTTAATTATGCCTTTAGAGACAGAAAGAATGAAAAGTGAAAATTAATTAAATTGAACATCTGATCCTGCAATAAAAAAATAAAAAAAGCATATTTTTTCACTTGTGTATGAGTATGTAAGACACTGAGGTTTGCAAATGTTTTTGTTTTTATATACCTCATTGGAAGCATGAAGTAGTATTTGGATAAGCAGGATGTTTTCTCATACTCCATCTTTTATCACCTCTAGACACATCTGGGGTTTCCTGAAGTGCAAATCGGGTCATATAAAATGTTCCTACTACAGGCTTTCAAGCTTGAACTAAGGAGTAGTTTCAATCTAGCACTGGGTTTGAAGCAGAACTGTAAATAGAACTGTATACTGCCTCCATTTGTGTGGTGTGCATGGCCTATCCGTTGTCTGTGTTTTTCGCAGCTAATTTATTTACTTCATAAACTTGCCCTGTAGCACTGAGCAGTTTTTAGCAAATTCACCCCACTCCACATAGTTTTGTAGCAGTGAGTTCCCAACACAGAGTCGTCCATCTGTTCTGTGCTTACCCTGAAAACAGGCATATAATGGTAATTTTGACCTGAGATGAAAAGAAAAAAAAAAAAAATAAAAGAACCTTAATATACAATAGATATTGTATATTCTTGTTCTTGTTCTCCCAGCAACTGTTGTGACAAACCATTTTAAATATATTTTTCTACTGCTTTGTTATTTTAATAGTGCCCACATGTTAAGTGACAAAAATTACTTATTTTCACTTTTCATTCTTCTTGTTTTCACTGTTCCCTACTCAAGGTTCAGGAGACTATTACCATTTGTTTGCATGACAATTGCTTTCATAAACATTTTTTGTCAATGAAAAATACATTTTGTGTTAAAAAATGTTTCTTCATTAAAGCTTTTTATTTTTTTTTTCTGAAGCTGTTTTATATTTTATTTTCTCCTCAAAAACATTAGCTTTTTTAATTTAAGGTGTAAAAAGACTGTCCACTTTAATAATTTGCTTCATTACTGATCAGCACAGGGAAACAACTTGTTCCTATTCTGAATGATGAAATGTTCTGTTCTGAATAAGACACCATCCAATTTGGAAAAAAAAAGAATATAATTAGAGCTAATTCTCAGGAGCATTACAAATCATGTCAAGCAAAATCAGTCTTCCTACTGATACTGGTAGCTAAATATAGTAGTTGTAGAAACTTGATATCCATTTTATTTCAGAGGACATATATTAATATATGTACGTATGTATGTGTGTGGGTGGGTATATGCCAAAATAGACCAGAACATGCAAAGTGATATGCAGTCTAAATACGTTCATCAGTATCACTTAATTATAAAGAAATGCGAATTGAAGACTTTGAGGTGAAAGTGCAATGTATCATTCTACACAAGATCCCAGTCTTGTGATCAGAGATATGGGGGGAAAAGTGACATGAGATGAGGAAAAGGCTGAGGTACTTAATGTCTTCTTTGCCTCAGTCTTTAGTAGTGAGACCAGTTGTTCTCCGGGTACCAAGTCCCCAGTGCTGGTAGATAGGGAGCAAAATGAAGCCCTCATAATCCAAGAGGAAATGGTTAGTGACTTGCTAAACCACTTAGATGTATGCAAGTCTATGGGGCAAGGTGGGATCCACCCAAGAGTAATGAAGGAGATGGTGGAAATGCTCACTTTCAATCATTTATCAGCAGTCCTGGCTATCAGGTGAGGTCCCTACTTACTGCTGGCTAGCAAATGTTATGCCATCTACAAGAAGGGCCAGAAGGAGGACCATGGGAACTACAGACCTGTCAGCCTAACTTCAGTGCCAGGTAAGGCTATGGAGCAGATCATCTTGGTTGCCATCATGGGGCACGTACAGAACAAGCAGGTGATCAGGCCCAGTCAGCGCGGGTTTATGAAAGGAAGGTCCTGTTTAACTAACCTGTTTCTCCTTCTACAACAAGGTGATGTGCTCAGTGGATGAGGGAAAGGCTCTGGATGTGGTCTACCTAGGCCTTAGTAAATCTTTTGATACTGTTTCTCACAGCATTCTTATGGAGGAACTGGATGCTCATGGCTTGCAGCGACATATGCTTCACTGGGTGAAAAACTAGCAGGGTGGCTGAGCCGAAAATGTGGTGAATTGAGTAAACTCCAGTTGGAGGCCAGTCACAAGTGGTGTCCCCAAGGACTCAGTACTGGGGCCAGTTCTCTTCATATCTTTATCAATGATCTTGAGAGCACCCTTAGTAAGTTTATGGACGAAAACAAGTTGGGTGGGTGTGTTGATCTGCTTGAGGGTAGAAAGGCTTTATAGAGGGATCTGGATAGGCTGGGTCAGTGGGTTCAGGCCAACAGTATGAGGTTCAACAAGGCTGTGTGTTGGGTCCTGCTCTTGGGGCACAAAAACCCCATGCAGTTGGCCTTCTGGGCTGCAAGCACGAACTGCTGGCTCATGTTGAGTTTTTTGTCTGCCAGAATACCCAAGGCCTTCTCTGCAGCATGGCTGTCAGTGAGTTCTTCCCCCAGTCTGTCCTCATGTCTGGAAGTGCCCCAACCCTGGTGCAGCACCTTGCACTTGACTTCATTAGCTTCCCATGGGCTCACTTTTCAAGCTTGTCCAGGTTCCTTTGGATGGTGTTCCTTCCCTCTCTTTTATCAGCTTGTTGTCATCTGCAAACTTGCTGAGGGTGCATTAAATCCCATAATCTATGCCACTGATAAAGATATTAAACCACAGAGGTCCCAAGACAGATCCCTGGGAGAAACCACTCATCACTGACCTCCACGTGGATATAGAACCATTGACCACCACTCTTTGGGTGCGTCCTTCAAACCAGTTCCTTATCCACTGAATGGTTCATCTTTCAAATCTGTTCCATGATTTCCGCAGCGCAGAGGTAAGGCTCGCCAATCTCTAGTTCCTTGTGTCCTCCTTTCTACCTTTTTAAAAATGGGAGTGATATTTCCCTTTTTTCAGTCACCAGGGACTTTGCCTGACTTGTTTCACTTGAATGTGGAATAAACTGCAGTAGGAGATGTTAGTATTATTAGTCGAAAGAAGATTAGTAATTTTTTAGTGGGCATTTACTGGGACTTTTAAGATAATAACTCTGATTGCACAAACCCTTATGTAGTACAAACAGCAGGAATAGGTTTTAGGAAAGACAGACATAGAATCATAGGTTGGAAAAACCCTCTAAGACTGTCAAGTCCAACTGTTAACATGCACTGCCAAGTTCCAGTTTTCAAGCAATTCGTGACAACTGGGAGGCAGAATCATCCTAATTGACAGGAACACCATTTGTGACCACAAACAAAATAGCTGAGAAATAAGAAACAACGTCAGTGCAAAAAGACTAGAAAGGCATGCAAGTACCAAAGTCAAGAAATATATAAGCTTCTAAGCCCTACAGCAGAAGTTATGCTAAGTCAGATGCCTGCTTCTAAAAATCGTAGTATTCAGCTGAATTTCCAGCACGGTTTGTGTGCTTCCTGACAACAAGTTATTGGTTTTACACACTTGCATGTCTAAGCATGGATGCTAAAACATTCATGGTTTTGCTAGCTGCTGTTATATACAGCTTCCAATTTATTCATAATCTTTTTCTTTTTTTTTTGTTTTTGGACGGGGGTGGTGGGGGACAAGAAATGGTAGTGTCAGACAACATAACAGGGGGAAATGGCCTCTGATAATGTCTTGGGACATTCACGTTGGGCATCAGGAAAAAAACACTTCACTTGGAGGGTAGCAGAACACACAAAGAGGCCACCCGCAGAGGCTTGGGAATTTCCACACTAAAAAGTTTTCAGTATTCTCAGTATTCGTCAGTATTTTCAGTATTCTGCTAGACAACATCTTGACTGCCCATGTCTAGTGCTGATGACAATCCCAGCAGAGGTTTGGCTGAGGGCTTCACATGTTTTTTCCAACTAGCATACTGATACTGATACTGATACTGATACTGATACTGATACTGATACTAATACTAATGGCAGCCTCTATTTCCTGTAATCCCCATTAATGTGTAACGGAAGAAAAATATTTACCAGCCTACAGGGCTGAGGGCTGTGAACAAGCTAAAAGAAACAAGCCTAGGTAGAAAGTAGCTGAAACTACAGGAAAACACATTTTTAAAAGGTATAATAAAACATATATAGACTAGAGTTTCTCGTTTATAGGTAAAACTATTGCTCCGTTTGGTTAAAATAGTGATCTCCAGTGGGCAATAACGCTACTTAATGGTCCCTTTCTCAACTCAGAAGGCAATTACTTCTTTTCCACTGTAAACCTAAACAAGAGTGTATGTGTTCCTATTTTTAGATCAGAAATAATTTGCAACAGTACAACAAATCATACAACTAGAGGAAATATTGGCATAAGCAAATGAATGAATATAAATAACACAGATATGCAATATTGCCGTTGACATTTTCCCTAAAAGCAGAAAATAACAGCATAACTGTGCTCTTTTCTTTGTGCCCAAAAGGAAAGTTTTTTGTGAGGAAAATGTAACAACCACTCCATTATAGTTGTTTGTCCAGGCATCCTTCTCTTGTCCTCATAAAAAAAAAAAAAAAAAAAAAAAAAAAAAAAAAAAAAAAAAAAAAAAAGAAGCAGTATACTAGCAACATTACAAAATGACTTTGTCATCCAAAAGCATCTGGAAAAGTTGACAGGAGATCTTTTTGAAAGTCTTCTTTAATGTTTTAAAGTGCTTTAGCAGCTGTCTTCATCTTTATTTTGCAGCACTCACATTCCCTCTCATCAGCCTGTTTTCTCATTTACTGAACAAGGCAGGACTGACCATATGGGTACCATTTCAGGCATAACTGGAATATCTTGCTCTAAAAGCCCTGTCCATTGGTCTGTCTTTCTCACCAGGATCAAAGCCACTCTCTTTTTGGGGAGTTTTGATATGTCTCATGTAGGATTAAGTCCTATATTTTATCCTGGAAATCTCCCAAACAGAATAAATCACACATCCATGTTTGGGGTTGAGAGCGATGCTCAGGTAAAGTGAGATTAAGAGCAATTTATGGACAAAAGTCCAGTGCATCAAGGAGATGAAAAAAATAGCAGACCTGCAATAGAAGATGCTTCATCTAAGTGAGATGACAATCTGTTCATAAACAGCAAGGTTGTGATGAGCATTTATTAGAATATTTTATGAATACCCAGGTAGGTGTGGAAGAAACTAAGCCTCTAAAACAACCCACCCATCCCTAAAAAGTTTGGTCCAAAGATCATACCTCTTCCAGACAGATCCCACTTGCTATTCATCCATAACACAACTGTATTTATTGGAAATGGCATTTTTTCTTTGCACTCTCTCACATTTCATACATTTATACTTCCACTATTTTATAGCAGTTAGGCTGTCAAAAGTCTTTGTGGCACCTACCTGTAAATGTATACATTATCTGCATGGTGGTTCCTAATGTGCTTCTCCAGTGAGTCAAGAGGTTTTCCCTCTCCCATAGCAGAGCTCTCCATCCCTGTAGAATTTCTCACGTGTCCCAGGACAACTCCTTCCTTACCCCACAGGAATTTACCTGTCATGTAAGGACACCCATCCTGTAAGCTCCTCTGTGTAGAGTAATATCACACTCTGAGGCTCACCACTGACCCTGACTGTTCTTTAAACTGAGGGAATTTCTCAGACAGATTTAGGTATCTGCAGAGAAGGTATTCTAAGCTTCCTCAAGATATGGTCTTTGCATGGTAACATCTATGTCTTTCCCTAAACAAAACAAGAGTCTGCCCAATAAAAACTTCTTGTGGTTATGTGCTAAATTAACAAGGTTCTTCTCCGTGTTATGCTGAACTACAAATAAATATATCAAGTTTTCCAGCAAAATGCCTTCCAAGGTCTGCTTAATTCCATTAGACAGTGTGAAACGATGCATTCTAGCTGTACAGAATGGTAAACAGAATGGGAAGTGTTTCTGAGCATGCTGCAGATGGGGTAGGAAAATCAATAGTTTGTGAGGGAAAGCTTCCAGCAATATAGATTGTTTGAACTACTTAACATTATGTCAAATTCACTTTAGCATCAGCAAACAGACACACCGTAAGATGAATATTGAGAGAAGCGCTATTTCTACTGTTTGCATTTAAAGGTCTAAAGTTGCATAGATTTTTATAATCAAGCAAGTCTTTATAATTCAATAACAAGGCATTTATTTAACCCTTAAACAGTAGATGGACCAAATATTCTTTTTCCAATTTGGCTCAGTCAAAAGCCTAATAAAAATTTTATACATAAAATTTTATTTCCTTTTTTCTCTCCCTTACATATTTGTAATTTTTAGAACACCCTCCTCTGTAACAATGTAAATCACTTTTGTCAAGAGACCTGAAAGAACATGAAAACAGGTTATCACGTTAAAGCAAGTAAACATTCCCTACCTTGAGGAAAGAGAAAGGAAGGAAGGAAGGAAGGAAGGAAGGAAGGAAGGAAGGAAGGAAGGAAGGAAGGAAGGAAGGAAGGAAGGAAGGAAGGAAGGAAGAGAAAAAAAGAAAGATGAGTTTCATATCTAGCTAGTTTGCTTGAAGGTTAAAAAGATACATTCAGACACATTCGTGTTTAAAGTTAAACATGCACATACTGTTAGACAGATACATACATAGACAGATGGAATTAGGCATCCATTTTAAGTACTCTGTTGTAACATGGACTTGAAATATGTTTGTAGCATATTTCACTTTAAAAGGCAGATGTGGTTTCCAGACGAATGGTCTACGAAAAACTAAGACCACCTTCACAAAGGGTTTGCAACTGGCCTGCATTTGCCCAGAACTAAGGAGTTAATTATACTGTGAATCATTTAGACTTTCATTAAAGAAAAATATGCTTATTATAGTTACTCCACCAAGATGCTAGTTTAATTTACCATGATCATCTAAGACATTGCTTATTACTTAGCTTGGGTAGGAAGACAGAAAATATTAGACACAAAAAGGTTAACAAATATGAATTTATTGGACTGCAGATAAAAAAAAAAAAAAAGGACAGACCAGTGTTTATAATGATAGATTCACATACTAGGACATTGTGAAAACTTTTCTTGGTCTTCCTTTCTAAGCTTCCTAGTAAGAAACCAAATATGTGCACAGATTGATGGAAAAGAAGCCCATTACTGCCATGAGGAGTCTTGGTTCTGCACCATTAATATTTCAGCCAAAATATCTCAATTTGATTATAGTCAGGGCCAGACAGACCACTCTGCCAAGGTACTTAGGATTTTAGACACCTAACTTGGTGCTTTTATGCTCTTGAAATAATACAACTACCTACTTGAGTTGGATTGATAGCACTTTTGTTGAGCCTTTCTTACATCTGGGAAATTTTTAACACTGTCATATACAAAGCTTTCCTTGCTGGCTTTCTCTTATGGTGCTCAAAGTTTCATCAAGGGAGACATCTCCTGCAGTATACATGACATTATTGGTAAAAAGAACTCTTTTCATTAACTCTTATTAGTGGATAGTCACTGAATTCAAGGCTGTCACTGAGCCAGTGTCAATAAATGGAAGGAGGAAGAAAAGAGTTTTATGTTAGGTCAAAGTGTTTGGAGGTGGCAGTGTTGTGTCAAGAATGGGCGTTGCCCCTCAATGTCCTGTCAGAGATTGTTTACAGGGCAGAGCTAAGGACATGAATGAGAACCACAGAACAAGAGCACAATCTTGTCTAACATATTATAAACACACTTAAGTGGCTTCAATGTTGACATAAACAGTATCTTATTGTAACTGTAAATGATCACTAAGTTCAGATGGCAATTCATTTTCTAACACTTCCATACATTACAAAGCAGACATGCAGTACACTCACACATTCAAGATCAACAGAACTCCCTTATAAACTGCTGTGTCCAGGCCACCTACAAAGCCAGGATGGGATTTCCGGTGAATGGTTTTTGAACATTTTGTGCTAGACTTGGTTATTAGTTTGAACACTACCTTTAAGACTATTTTCAGGAAAGTCAAATTCTGAATGCTCCAATATTAATACAAAACAGAACAGGCTTTCTAAACTTCTGGATTTATATGTATATATATATTTATTTATTTATTCATTTTAGCTGGCTTCTCCCCAAGCTCAGGCAGTTTCAGACAGTCTGCTGGCAATATGCACAGCAATGGTCATGAAGCATCTGATACACTGGAATTTGCTGCAGGTTTTAATAATAATAATTTTAATAATTTAATAATAATTTAATAATAATTTTAATAATAATTATCTCAAAAAGAAATAAAACAAGCAAACAAGCAAACAAACAACAACAACAAAAACAGAAGTGAATACAGTAACATTTCAGTAAAAAATACAATTAACATCCTAAGTACCCCTTAGCTTACTTCAAGTCTCCATTTTAGCACAAAAACTTGATGATGCTATTGCTTGATTAAAAATTGTAGCATGTCATTTTGCTAATGGGAAGATATCTCAGGGGATGACAAAAACGATCATTTTTCTAACTATTTACATTACCTGAGTATTTTCCTCAATTAATGTTTATGGCATGTACATGACTATGCTGCTTTCAAAATTGACTCTTGACTTGACTCTACTTGACTCTCTTCAAACTGTACCTGAGCACCTTCCAGAAGGATGTTAGATGTCATAAATTAAATACTGCTTATGTTCTTATGACCCTGTTTCATTTTGATGTGATAATACTCGATCTTATTAAATATACTTACACTGCTGTGTGTTTATGCTAGTGAAGACTAGGAGGAAGAGTTATACTCTGTACTAGAAATAGAATATAATGCTGATCTTAACGGTCCTGAATCCCTCTGGAGCTCAAGGTTCAAACCAGATCTCCAGGTTACTCTAGTTGCAGTGAGTTGATAGAGATGGAGATTTCTGTTGTGTTTGAGAAGCAAAGCTGTGGGACACCATCTTCATTCCAGATGTAGAACAAGCTTTTATTATTGGTCCCATGGCACAGGTCTTATGACAACACAGAATGAACTCATCCAAGCTCCATCTTGATAGGACGAGTACGTAAACCTGTTATAGTTGTTATTCACCTGAGCCCATGAACCTGAAGAGTTCTCCTGATGCTAATGTACAGATGTGGCATAGGACTAGAAAAAGGAATGAATATTTGTTGGGCTCCTGAAATATGTGATAAGAGGAGTTTCCCTTGTTCTGTAACATCAGTAATAGTACAGTTGCTCTTTAATTAAACTATGGGCTGTTCAGAAGCTTGTATTACAGTGTCAATATTTGAGCTGAAGCAGCATGGAGAATACTATCATCATTATAACAGGCAACACTCTAGATTAGTATGACATTTTTTGCATTGATATTAATATTTATTCCAGAACAGTCACCATATCCCTATGCAGGAAATCACACACATTCTACAGTGCTAAATCACACTCCTTGCCATTGCCTGCCACAAAACTCTATCCATGAACACCCTAGAATCTGGGGATATTCACAAGCCAAAGCGTGATATCAGAGCATGTTCACCTCTCCAGCAGTGTTGCTTTTCTTGCCACCATTTCAAGGGTAAAAACTGCTTTCTCAGTCACAAACTCAGAAAGAAGTTATGCCTTGCAATGTATAACTGATGTCAGATTTCTGAAATATCTCTGACGCATTCCATAAGAGCAATGTCAGTTTTGTTCCAAATTAAAAAAAAAAAAAAAGGAGAAAAAAAATGCCTAAATTATCTTTCTATATATTTTCAGATTTTCAGATCCTTTGATTTACATTTATTAAGTGAATTACTTTAAATTAAGAAAAGTCACTGTTGTTGCTCTGCACTGTCTTCCTTCCCAGTGTTAGAGTACGAAGTACCTAAAATTCTCTCATACATGCTTAATAAGAATCTGCCTGGATGCTGAGTGCACAGGTTCACAGAACGAGTCTAGGTAAGTAACTTGAGACCTGAAGCAGCAGGCTGGCTAGTGCTGTCAAACCCCAGAGCAAATAATGGAAATTCGAAGTGTGTGCCTTCGAAAATGCTATGGATACCAGAACAGCACCAAAAGCTCATTAACATTCACATCCTTCTCAGCCTCATTATCTCATCCAGATGTTTCTATGACTGTCCCTTTAAAGAATTCCTGTCTAAATTTTATTTACATTTGTTCAGCAATATTGATGCTTAATGAATAAATGCAGTATGCTGTCAGTACTGGAGACTAATTACATCTATGTATGAGCTTGAGAACCTGATTGAAAAATCTGCAGTAACTAAACTGGGTTTAAATAAACACTTTAGTGTAGTGCTTTAATTACACTTTAGTTTGTAATGTAATTTTTGGCTGTTTAAACTATGATTTAGGCTGAGCTAATTACAAATGATTTTCTGCTCAGTAATTAATAAAAACAAAATTGTAATTAGACAGCTGCTCTGGATCAGGGCAGCAGTTTGTGTTAGCTGACTCATGATCAGACTGGCAGATAGTCAAGAGCTGCATTTGGGGACT